>NC_087168.1:22807149-22809649 GCF_035594125.1 Scylla paramamosain
CCTGGCGGAGAGGCGGCGTCGCGAGTGTCTAAACCTGGCAGGCCCTTAACTTTCCTTCTCATGCTACCGTTACGTGGTTCTATGAAGCTTCACGGCTGCCCTCGTAAAGAATCTGGAGTTATGTATCGTGTCTGCTTTGTGTAGGTACGGAGACTGAGTGTTGACCTTTTTTAAACGATCACTGGATTCATGAAAATACCCTCGAAAACCCGCGATACCTTCCACTATTGCCTTATCAATGTAGCCAACAGAAAACATTTACATAGAACCTTGCCTCTGTTTGTCAGTCTCTCAGTATGTATGCCTACAATATTTAGTATACAATTCTCAGTAGAAGAGTCATTTTTTCTTAAGTTTTACGGTTGTGTCAAGTGAAATTCTCAGCTGCTTTTTCTTTCTTTTTTTTTATCAGGTTTTACGGTTGCTTTCTTGAAAACCAGGGAGTCGCGTACTATGTCCAGTAAAATTATCACCTGAAAGATGCGCTTTCAAGGTTCTAGCGATAGTTTAACAGGTACTCTGCAATTACTGTTTTCATGGGTGCTCTCAAGACTCTGGTGATGGCTCAGCAAGGCATCTGCATCAATGGGGAAAGATGCATTTGAAAACCCAACTAGTCATGTCTGTCCTCGAAGCCAAACTGTTGTGAAATCAAATTCATGTGGCGCTGCTCCCCTTACAGTGATTAGATTTCATTTTGTTTTCATCCTTCAAGAAGTTAGCGCGAAAAGTTACCAGACAGCAAAGAGTTACCCCCTTGAGTTCCGACAAGGCCACGCTGTGTTGTGAGAACATGCCTCGTATTCTTAAGCGTTTCGCCGCCTTAACTCCGCTACTTTAAGAAGGCTCTAGTGGAATTATTGGGAGTCTTCAAGAGATGCTTTCGTGATTCTACTGAGATATTAGCAAGGATTCTGCACCATCAGTGAGAAAATTAACCATGAGAACCTGAAAAATCATCTCTGTGGCCGAGGAAGACTGGACCTTATTCTCAAATGTTTCGTCATTTTATCTCTTACTTTTTAAACTGGTACACTGCAGGAGCGGAACCACAAACACTAACAATAATAATGAAACAGACTAACAGAGCCACTAGGAAGCGAGCCACGTACACTGCAGGAGCGGAACCACAAACACTAACAATAATAATGAAACAGACTAACAGAGCCACTAGGGAGCGAGCCACGTACACTGCAGTAGCGGAACCACAAACACTAACAATAATAATGAAACAGACTAACAGAGCCACTAGGGAGCGAGCCACGTCCACTGCAGTAGCGGAATCAGAAACACTAACAATAATAATGTAACAGCCTCCAAGAAAGACGACCCCGTGTCCTGCAAGTAGCGGAACAACGAACACTACCAATAACGACGAAAACACAAACTCAAGGGGAGCGAGCCACGTAGCCGGCCAGCCTCGTATGCAAAGCAGGCGCAGGTGACGACTCTCCCCCACAAGATATACATCGGCCCGCCCACATTTCGCGCTACAGTAGGCTCAGTACGTGGACTTTGTGTGTTATTTGGATGAAGTGCGTCGTTAGGGAATGTTATATATGACGCTGTTTCTCACGCACAGAGGAGGCAGCGCCATTGGCCGAGGAAAGGCGAATGGGACTGGAGGAGGAGGAGTAGGAGGAGGAGGAGGACGAGCTGGAGGTGCGAAAGACGACCGGGTGAAGGAAAAAAAGCTAACCAAGATGCATGTGAATGGTGATTGTATTGAATGAGGCTCACTGCTCTGAATATGGATGGTGGTAGTGGTGGTGGTGGTGAAAGTGTGGGTGGTGGTGCTGGTGGTGGGTGTGGTAGTAGTAGTAGTAGTAGTAGTAGTAGTAGTAGTAGTAGTAGTAGTAGTAGTAGGCATTCTCTCGTATTTTTTACTATTTTTTTTCTTTTTATGTCCTTGATGGGTATTCTTAATATGTAAAAAGTAGTAGTAGTAGTAGTAGTAGTAGTAGTAGTAGTAGTAGTAGTAGTAGTAGTAGTAGTAGTAGTAGTAATAGTAGTAGTAGTAGCACAACAACAACACCAACAACATCAACAACAACAACAACAACAACAACAACAAGTAGCTTTGAAAATAAAAAGAGCGGTGCAAAATACACATAATCATATTAGAGAGAGAAAAATTGAAGGCGGAACAAAAGAAAATAAGAAAAACCAAAGAGAAAAAGAAAACAGAAAAAATGAAACAGACAAAAAAAAAAAAAAGGAAGCAGGGAAAATGAGAGGAGGGAAAAATAAAGAAGAGATAAAGACAACAAGAGAAAGGAGGAACGGTGTGATGGTGGTGGAGGGGTGAGGGAGGGGTGAGGGCGAATGGAGGGGGGGACATCCAGCCTCAAGTAACATGCCGCAGGTAAAGTTATGCAGGATATTAAGACCTGCCTCGCCCCCACCTGCAGGTCACGCCCTCTGGTTACCGAAGCCGTGTCACGTAAAGGGGTCACTTGAATGATAGAAAAAGATAGTGATGATGATGAAAACCTGGTCA
>NC_087168.1:22814649-22847149 GCF_035594125.1 Scylla paramamosain
TGGAGGGAAGTGTATGTGTAATTATAGTCTGAAGGATATAGAGTGAAGGAGACGAAGGAAGGAAGGGAGAGAGGAAGGAAGGAAGGAAGGAAGGAAGGAAGGAAGGAAGGACACAAGAGAATTATGCAATGATTAAGGACATTGAAAGGACACAGTTGGAGAAGTGACTCTCTTAACACGCTGATAGGGTTAGGTCATGTCAAATAGTCTTCTTTTCCTTCATCTGGCATTCCTTTCCCTTCCTTTCTCCTGTTCCTGTCCCTCTATTTCCTCTTTATTCCCCTTTTCTCTTTCCTCCGTTCCTTTATCAATCTTTTGCTTCACTATCGCTTTCCTCCTTCTTTCCCTTCATCTAGCATTCCATTCCCTCAATTTTCCCTCTTTCTGTCCCTCTATTCCCTCTATTTTCCCCCTTTTCTTTCCTTTTTCCTATACGTACCTTTCCCTTTAACCCTTCATGCATACACCTTCCCCTCCCTCTCAGTTTCCCCTCGCCTCGTCCCCTCACGCATTTCCCTTCCCCTTCCTTCCCTCTGTTCCTTTATCCTTCCGTATCTCCTCCCCCTCGCTCCGTCCCCTCTCTCCTTCCCCTCACTACACACACACATACAGTTACGCCACAACATGACACCCACCGCAGTCTATTCCTCCTCCTCCTCCTCTTCACAACCTTTCCGGAGAATTATTCTGAGCCTCTACCTCACAGGCCTCCCACTGGTGCTTCCGTGGTATTTTGGTTCCCTACACCCCCTTGCCTACACCATGCATGCGGTCTCTCCCTCCCCCTTATCCTCCCTGCCTTCCAACACTCAGTATTTTTACATGCACTGCCTTGACGCTTTCTCTTCTACGGCCTTCGAACTTCATAAAAGCACCTGTAAATTATAATACATTAGATAAGGAGAGAAGGTGTAGGAAGCTATTGGGTCTACACGTGGCAGTCTCTCTGTAAAACACGCTCATTTCTTGCCACCTATCATTCCCTTCCGTAAATCGTCTGGAGATTACTAATAATAGAGTGGATAAGATATATAAGAGCACAAGGGAAGGTGCAAAAACCCATCAAGTCTACACGTGGCAGTCTCTGTGAAAAAAAAAAAAACATGATTATTTACTGCCACCCATCATCCCCTTCCGTAAATCTGTCTAGTTCTCTTATTAAACTCCCTATTGACTCAGCGTTAGCCTGATTTCTGACTCTATTCATCTACCACTCTATCTGTGAACAAATTTCTTCCTATCTGTATTCTAAATCAAACTTTATAAAGCCTACCCTGATTAATGATCCTGAAGATTGTTTGTCACCCTTGTTATGTCCTTTATACCACTTAAATAAACAATGAGGTTTTATTTCTTGTCCTATCCTGATTACTGACCGTGAAGATTATGTTTATCACCCTTGTTATGTCCCTTATATCACTTAAATAAATAATGAGACGTTATTTCTTGCCTTATACTGATTACTGGCCCTGATAATTCCGTTTACGTCACCCTTGTTGGATCCATTATAGTATCACTTGAATCCACACTAAGGAGTTTCAAATACCTGGCTCGCATTGTGGCGTTGTGTCGCGGCAATGTCACGCCACAAGGTAACCGATGCCTGTCCACGTCAGAGGTGCGGAACGGTGCCATAAATTCAAAGGGAGGCGCCCCTGTCACGCGCTTCGCCTCTGACAACTGAAACCACTGGCAAGCTGGCATATGTACCCGAACCTAAGGCCAAGCTGCTCTCTCTCTCTCTCTCTCTCTCTCTCTCTCTCTCTCTCTCTCTCTCTTGATGGCCTAGTGGTAAAGTCCTCGAGTAATATAAGTAATGGCAAGTGTTCGAGACCCGATTGGTCATTTATTATTTTTTTCTATCATTACTCTCTCTCTCTCTCTCTCTCTCTCTCTCTCTCTCTCTCGAAGAAGAAGAAGAAGAAGAAGAAGAAGAAGAAGAAGAAGAAGAAGAAGAAGAAGAAGAAGAAGAAGAAGAAGAAAGCACCACTCAAGGAGACAAAGCGGAGCATCAAAGGCACCGGAGACAGAGGCAGAGGCAGAAGGCGAGGTAGGCCCCTGCTATGCTCCGAGTGTTCAGTGTTCCTGCCTCTTCAGGTTATTTTCCACTCCCAGAATAGGCGGGAAAATCAAACGTCACGCCGCGATTTTTCGTTTTCTTTAACCATGTACTTCGTTGGCTTCATTCCCTCTCCGTGTTATTCCAGATGTACTGCTGTGTGGAAACTCTGACCTGGTATAAGTCTAAGTAAAGAAAACGTAAAAATAAGTGCCAATTATTTTTTTTCTTGTAATTTTTACCTGATTTTTTTTTTTTTCTATAGTCAAAATAGTTCAGCTTTTTTTTTCGTGCATTTCTGATAATAGGTTAAAGCTTTTCCAATAATACAATACGTAATACTCGTCTTATGTCGGTCATGAATGCTCCGACCTAAGCATTGACTGTCTGGCCCTGCACAGGTTCCACGTATGTAGTGATGTTGATGCTTCCTCCTCCTTGTGTTTCGTATGTTAACAACAACCTTTTTCAACAGATCTAACCCGTCACCCCCTGCGGAGGAAGGGAAGAAGACAGCCTGACAGCCACACCCACAGGAGAAGGGATGGACTGAGGTCACACTGAGGAAGAGGAATGGCTGAGGGCACGAGGATCTGGGAGCAGCCATGACTGAGAGGAGACGCCGCAGCCACGGGAGGAGAGAGGAGCAGCGGCGTCCCAGCGAAAGGCCAGCGTGCAGAGGGTGGAGGAGGGGCGCACAGGGCACAACGAGTAGAAGGAAGGAGGGAGGGGAGGCATTGAGCAGTCATGCCTTACGAGTAGACCGCATGACACGGGCAGACAGAACAAGGAGGTACCGTCGCCACGCGCCTTGCCATGTGGTGTGCCATGGACTGCACCGCCACTCAGACGCGACCCTGGGTTGGGTTCACGAAGCGGCGCGCCACCCTGACCTGCCGGTGCTGCGTCGGCGTGGCGCGCGTAAGCTGCCTGGCGGTGGCGCGGCCTCGTGCGAGATACCTGCGTCGTGTACCTGAGGCCGCGCTGACGTTACTCTGTGTTACTAGCAAGTATTAATGACCAGTCCACACACCTGTAATTAAGCGCCTCATACCGTGTAGAGCCTAGTCTACCTTTCCACTCTATAGCCACACGCAGATACTTAGCGGGGAGGGAGGGAGTAGTAGCGTCTCACGAAGGCTACCGTATTACTGGACAATACTACCACACATCGACCTTAAAGGGTAATATATGATACGCTTCATCAGTAGCTGTGACCTGTGCTTGGGTAAGTCGGCCGAGAAGAAACACAGCAGACACGAGCGGCGACGCGCCCTGTGGCCAGCCCGCGCCCTGCTGCCCGCCCGTCCAGCCGCCGCCCGCACCGCCGCTCTATGCCCTGCCCACTCAGCACCGCCCCTCCGTGCCCTACTCCTCCTCCTCCAGGGCGGCGGGGCTGGCGGTGGTGGCGGCCGCGGGCGGGTCGGCGCCAAAGCCGGGGGCCTCAGTCTCCAGTGCCGCAAGTGACGCCGCGCCGCGAGGCACGGGAGGACGGCTCGTGATTGGCTGACTGTCGCGGTGCTCAACGAAACGCGTTGCGTGTCTGCCGTCGAGGACCGCCGTGTTGGCCGCCGCCCCGCACCAGGCTACGTGCGCATCTATCCCGCCACTGTTATACCGTTGTCTGTAACATTACTATCACTGTAATTACTAGCATGATGTACTATATGGGGAAAAACCTAATGTTTGTACAAATAGGAATGTTCTTTTTTATCACATAATAATTTCTTAAGTACCTGTGTTCCTTTTTTATGGTCTAGATATTACAATGAAGTGTATGCAGTGTTCGTGCGGCGGGCGGGGAGCGAGCACCACTGGGCGGGTCACAGCCTCGCCAGGCACCGCGGCACCGCTCACCCGCCCGCCCCCGACACTCCAGGGTAGGGGCGTGGCCGGCCGCTACTCCCTACCCACCCATCCTAAACCTCCTACACACCACACCTCCGCTTCAGGGGTGGACGTCGCCGCTCCCTGGTGGCGCTAGCAAGCCCTGCCCTCCGCTGCTGCCAGACCAGCTGATTATTTTTTCATGTGACCACACTGCGCTAGGACCGTACCATGCACACACACACACACACACACACACACTGTATTCAGCCTAGATATACTCACACTTAACACGCATACTCATGAGTTTAAACACAGGCACAACTGAACGCGGGGACACGCTACTGTACACCTCACACCAGCCTCACCACACACACACACACACACACACACCAGCTACCATCCCTCGAGCATCCCTTTTGTATCATTACTCCACCACTGATGATAGTAATAACAGCTTCCCTCTCTTCAGTCCATCCTTCCTAACACACCTCCACCTCCACCCTCTCACGCTCCCGGCCACTCATCTTCACGCTCTTCATGACTTCCTTTCCCTTCTCGACCTCCTCTGACGTACGTGTAACGAACCTGTTCCCACCACCGCCACGACTTTCCTTTCCCAGGTGTGCCCTTTCCCTCTGCTCTCCCAGAGACACGTTCCCAGCTTTATCTGTTCTGTCACAGCTGTCCCCAGCCACGCCTGTCAGGCTATCTATGGGATGATGCGGGTACCTCCAAATACAGGAGGAGATTTACCATTAGTGTAGCGCCAGGAGGTTAATCTGGCGTTCACTCTCTGTACCACGTGAGTCCCTGGGGCCGCCGCAGGCCTCTCCACTCCATGGCAACGCTTACTAAACATGCCACACCAATCACCAGGAAAACTGCTACATGCATGCATACTCGTACATACGGTGGCATCACAAATGAGGGACCATTAAAGTTAAGTCTTGACACATAATCTAAGTCGACCGCAGCAGAAGTAAAGGATTCAAATGCTAATCATTGTGAAAAGAACATTTAAACAGAGACGCAAAAGTTTTATGCTTCCGCTCTGAGATTTGCACACGAGTATCAGCACAGCCCCGTGCTGGCGTCAAGCAGCCCCGCAGCCCCCGCAGGCCCACCAGTGCTGCACACCCGCCTCAGCGCCACCCCGGAGACTCATGTGCAGTGTAACAGTGCCTGGTTAGCCTCGTGGCCGCCATAAGTTACCAAGTGTTAATGTTACAGTCCTCTCCTCGTCTCTGTTGTGGGTGGCGTGCTCGGACGCGCCAACGTGATCTGTGTACAGTTGACTCCATTTTGTTCTTTACTCCCCGACCCTTCACCACCACCGAGGCGGCCTGGCCTGCAATGTGCCCTGCGTGACTGGTTCCGCTGCTACGGCTACACCGAGTCCCTCATTCGGAACACACTAGACCACACAGCACACGGCACCACAGCCCTGGAGGTGAGGTGGTGAGCGAGCCTCCAGCACCACGGCTGAAAGGGAAGCGTCATTCTCAACTCTGGCTTGGCTTCATCAGTATTACCCTCAGTATTACCAACTTAACCTCTCACGGGACAAAGAATTACCCACATCCCGACCCCTCGTCCCCACGCACGTTACCAAAGGGCTACGCTAAAGTCCACGCGAATACAGGATGCAAAACGGAGTCATTGGAGTAACATTATTAAAGCAGTCAAGTGTCCCGCTGCACTAAGCCTTATACGCGTCTCCTGGCAATGTTTCTTTAAAAAAAATGTCTTATTAGTGAACATAAAAATTAGCTCTTAATCATTGACATGGAATTTGTCTTGCCGTCCATCTTTCCCCCATCAGTTTCCGGACCTTTCCTGCGCCACCCTTCCAGCAGGCACCGACTTCTGAGCCCCGGCCATGACACAGTGCTTCTATCACCAAGCCACCAACCAGTGCTGTGACGACAGAGGGACCATCACCAGGAGTAACTAGCGAGATGTGTTGCTAAATATGAAAAATAAACGTTATCCCGACTTCCATCATTTTGCTTCGTATGTGCTTGAACGTAAAGTTGTGTTGAAGTCGGCATGACATCGGTGTAACAATTAATTCAGCGTTATAGGATTGATTTGGATTAGCGTCATTATCATCAACATTAACATTAAAATCATGAGCACATTACAAGCAAGGGTCAAGCCACAGAAACTCCAAATGTCACATCTAAAACCAAATTTCCCATTTTCACCGACCGCACTCCACATTAAAAAAAACGGAGTAGTTATCCCCTATACTATAGCAGCGCTATTCAAGAAGGGAAACTTTTATAATCATACTTTGTGGCCACTAGAGTCCGCGTGTACATAGACATACATACATATATACATACATACATCTGTTTCTATCATAACATTTAAGCGGTATATCATTTCAACGATGTTATTTCTTCAGTTCAGTCCACCTGCAGGCGCCCCCTCGCCCAGCCCAGCCCAGCCCAGCCCGGCCCGAGGAGGTTACTACAGGCTGGCTCAGAGCGGTGCGCAGCCAGCCTACCTCCCTTACCACCACCACCACCACCACGCCGCCGCCGCAGTCACCGGTCTAACGTCGTGTAGCGCATAATGTACTGACTATTACGTAACCACTCCACCCGGTGCGTCACTTGTATCTTGTATAGTCGCTTCGATACAGTATTGCAAACTCGGTTCCACACATGAAAAGAAATGTTTACTATATTAACACACACACAGATATACATACGCACACTACGCACATACATATATACATACAGACGGACACACTTCCTAGTACCGAGATAGACGCATCAACACGTGAGGTTAATTCCACTTGTAAAAAGGGATGAAATGAATAAATGAATAATAGTTACAAACGTACGTACACTACTAATACCCAACAAATAATTTATACGTATATATATGAAAAAAAATCATCACTCATTTCCAGGAAAGAAAGTTAATGTCACATATCAAATTAATATTGTTTGATTTTTATTTCCCCAGAGTTGTTTTGTTTGTTTGACTGTTCGTTTGTTTGTTTGTTCGTTCGTTTGTTTGTTCGTTCGTTTGTCTGTTTTGTGTTTGTTGAGAGTAACTGTGGTAGTTCCAGGCACACACACACACACACACACACACACACACACACACATACATACATATACACACACACCACCTTTCACACACACACACACACACACACTATGATAACTAGAGCACACATAACACCACTTTTACACACACACACATACACACACACACACACACATACACATCTCCTCGTGCTCCCATGTTAGTCGATACGTCACCATCCCATTCTGGGCCCCGAGAGCCGCCCCGCCATTGTGTCATGTTGTTACCTTCACAGCTTGTTATATGCGCCAAATATATAATGACTTAATGACCGCCCCTTGGTTTTAATTCTGACCCCAGATAGTGGTAGTAGTAGTAGCAGTAGTAGCATCACCAACGCCACAATCTCATCCTATTACAGCATCATTATACCCGCCCACTGATCGCCCCTCTCTTCCCTCAATGAGCAAGCTAAGGAGTCCATCTATTTTCCCTGCCTTCTACAGTCAGCCACGCACCACGGTACAGCATCGCACTGACTACATACACTTACTCCCCAACCTCCGTCATTACAGTAAGGGACAAAAACGTATCGTGCAGCAGACGGGAATACTTGTGGGCAGGTGTGAGGGGAATGAAGGGAGTGGGAGGCGACTTCTGGGAGGTCTGTCTTGAGTTGTGGGCGGGGAAATGTCTGCCCTGAATTACGGGAGGCAGCAGTATCTGGCGGGGTCACAATGGCCAATGGGGGAAGGAGTTATCAGTGATGTATTAGCGACAGGTTTTCCTCCCGCAGGAATTATGATCCTTGGCCAGTTTTCGCGGGGAAGCCGAGCAAAAATAATTAATAGCCTGGACTCGAAGGAAGGAAGCGGATGATATTAAGAGGCAGAGGAGCAGCCTAGCGGGACTCAAAGTGCTGCCCATCTTGAGCATATTCTGAAACACTGCTTTCTCCCCGCACCTTCACTGCATTCAAAAGACTGGTTAAAATGACACGGGTTTTTAAATGTATTTTTAAAGGTATTCTTAAGGTTATAGTGACAGATTAACAAGGTTTCTACGTTAATAATAGAAGAAACACTCTTGAGAACCTGGCTAATTATCTTTGTGGTCTTTGAGAATAGTCGTGGTGAGAAAAGCAAAGCGTTTCTGAATGTGGGCCTTTTTTGTCCACGCTCCTCTCTCGCTTACTTCACGAGTGCGCTAACCTGAAGCCCACTAATAGAGAAGCACTACCATCTATCAGTATGCGTTGTGGTTCTCCTTTCTTGCACGGTACATCCACAATTCAATACGTCACAATGCCTTAAAATTAATAAATAAACGAATGTATCTACTTTTTTTTTTCTCTAGTTTCTCCTTTCACAAGATGCACTGAACTTACTGCATGACCCCAACCTCTCTCTCTCTCTCTCTCTCTCTCTCTCTCTCTCTCTCTCTCTCTCTCTCTCTCTCTCTCTCTCAGCAGCTTACAAGTCCGCGAGCTTATTGTAAAAATGGCCAAACTTAGACACTTGAGCCAGTCTATGATGGCGGGGGACGCTACAAAGTTAGCCTTGGGATTACACGAATATAATCAGCAGAGGAAGAAGAAATAAAGCCTCAAGGGAACGTAAATGTTATGAAAAACTTGGAAATATACGCGATAAGTTTGGCAATACCTTCCGTTGACGTCTGTTTTTCCTTATTGGTTTAGACTGCTAACTGTCGCGTCGCCAGGATGAAATACAATGCTGAGTGGAGGAAAGAACGCCCTGCTAGTGAGGACAGTTGCCATTCGGGTGCAGACAGGTTTAGATTAGTTCAGTATAGCTGCGTCATTAGTAGTAGTAGTAGTAGTAGTAGTAGTAGTAGTAGTAGTAGTTAGTAGTTAGTAGAGTAGTAGTAGTAATAGTAGATCAGTTGATTAAAGAACTACATCAAATAAAATAATATCTACAAACAAGATCAAATTCACATACATCAATCAAATTTAAATAAATGAAAAAATATGTATACAAAACTACATAAAATAATATCAAAACAGAACAAACTGACATACATGAATTAATAATAAACAGAAGAATCCATTATAAATCTACTTATAAAAAAATACAAAACAAAATTATACAATACTACCAACACAAATAATTCAACACAAAATACAAAAACCAGAAGGAAAGAAGAGAAAAAGTTAAGCTGAGCCTTTGAACTATGTTCATTATTATTATTATTATCATTATGAAGGAGCACAGGTACACTAGCATATGCTCTCAGGCCTTGTTATAGATATGAGTGGCCACCTGTGCTGTGCCTTCAGAGATTGACAGTCATGTTCAAAAGGCTGCTCTTCCTATTGATGCAGTATTATTATTCAATTATCTAGTGAACTGTGAAAACACCATTAAAACCCAAAATAACTTTTCTATGATCTGTTTAATGGTAAAGATAAGATAAGGACTAATTTGAACAGAGATCAAGTCATATTGGAATAGATGCTCTTTCTATTGATGGGGAATCAGTTTAACTATCTAGTGAACTGAAAACACCCTTGGAAACCCAATCTCTACAGCCTGTTTAATGGAAAAGAAAGAACCACCACCCATTCAAACAAGAGTTATATTTAAATACTCTCCCTATTGATACAGAATCATTATTTTACTATCTAGTGAACTGCAAAAACACCCTTGAAAACCCAATTCCTTCCCTACAGCCTGTAAGAGATAGGATAAAGAAATATTTAGGAATAGTCCCAAGGGATGATACACTACCCCACTTTCACCAATCCCTCAGCCAGCCACCAGCCACGCCAACCCCTCACCTATTATTTTACTATCAAGTGAACTGCAAAAACACCCTTGAAAACCCAATTCCTTCCCTACAGCCTGTAAGAGATAGGATAAAGAAATATTTAGGAATAGTCCCAAGGCATGATACACTACCCCACTTTCACCAGTCCCTCAGCCAGCCACCAGCCAAGCCACGCCCTCACCTACCTCAAGCTGCGGCTCCAGGACGGTCACCACAAAGTCCACTATGCTGCCGCCCACCACCACCTGCAGTAGACATCACCAGCTGGTCACCAAACAGCTTAAGGCAAGAGGCACATCAATGTAAGACTGGAAAGGAGTCTGAGTATTCTGGGTTTTTTCATCTTAAGGATTATGCTTCAAATTTAACATGGGACAGTAAAGAATTTTTATACATATACTATGATCAAGAGAGAGAGACAGAGAGAGAGAGAGAGAGAGAGAGAGAGAGAGAGAGAGAGAGAGAGAGAGAGAGAGAGAGAGAGAGAGAGAGAGAGAGAGAGAGAGAGAGAGAGAGAGAGAGAGAGAGAGAGAGAGAGAGAGAGAGAGAGAGTGAGAGAGAGATAACAACTCAATGTGTATACTACAGTACAATCACAAAAATCTATATTACCAATGCACACAACTGTCCTGGTCATCTTTAAGAGCCAAGCAATAAAACAGTTTTCACAGGGAGAGCAAATGTTTTATTACAAAAATATAATTATAGCTGCAACCCATTAAACAAAACAGTCCCACATTGAGCAATGACGTGAGGTAGTGTTAGGAGCACATAGCTTATGTACACACTGCATGTACACATTAGTAAAAGTGCAGTAGGTAAATTGCTGTAGGAACAAGGCTAAGGTGTCCATACCTTTATGTTCCCTGTTAGTATTAGTAGCACATGCACCTTGACTCAGACAGCACTGAGACCAAGACACACATCCTTCATCACACTGATTAATAATATATGCACTATCTGGTAAGTAGTTAAGTTGTTAATAGTTATTGAGCACCACTGTATTAGTCACCATGCCACTGTGGCCATGCCCTGACATGGTACTACTGGCCATGCTCCTGATGAAGGGTAATGCTGGCAGTGGCCCCTGATGCAGAGTAATGCTGGCCATGCCCCTGATGCAGGGCATTGCTAGCCATGCCCTGCCACCAGTCACTATGTAGTCACCTAAACCACAAGTCTATTCTAGTTACTGCTGGGGTCAGTCCACCTCTACCTTAGCAAATGGCAAAGTTATAAATACTTGATACACATACAATCTTCACCAACATATGAATGAAAACTGTAAAACTGTCAAAACAAGCCTTGTATGTTTGAGCAAATATTCATACTAAAGAAACCTAAGAAACTCAGTACCATAAAATGTCAACAATGTTGACAAAAATTATGAATTGAGAACACTTCTAACACCTCCCACAGTTGTGACAGACCAATAAATACATAATAAATAAATGAGCAACATCTTAACAATACCTGCTCCAACACACACACACACACAACATGACCTTCCTTGCAGCCCCAGCACACCACGTGAGTTGCCAGCATCACATCAACCCACACAAGCATGCTGCATGTAGCCAACAAAGCTTAAACAAGGCTTCATTTTTAACATTCTTATTTATATTATCTTCATGAATTATCACAGTAAAGATTCAACAACCTTGCACAGATAGGTAGATAGATATTTTATAAACTTAATGCTAAATGAGCTGGACAGTTAATTTCCTCTCACCAACACAAAGCTGAACCTCTGTAATGTGGTACCATTTGTTTGTTACCATGAGCCACCACCTCTTAGCTTAATAATGGAAGACGTCAGTAAAAATAAGCACTAAACCAGCCACCCTTCATTGAGGAGAACTACTACAACTCTAATAAAATCTAATATAATCTCTACAGTCTACTCAGATGGCTCTTCTCTTGAGTACTCCCCTCACTGTCCTCATACTCATTCATCACCTCTAATGGAAACACAGACTGAAAAAAGTAGACACATATTAGTTTCTCCCTAGCAACTCCTGGCTCAATATCATGCTGTGCTGTTCTCTTAGGTGATGTAGCACTCCCATCACCCACTGCACCGAAGTCTACAATGTCCAGGGGAAGATGGTGGCTGCGTGATCAGCACACCAATGTTATTTTTTTTCCTGTAGATCTGTGGCAGCATACAGAATGGGTCTATAGGGATGCCAGCAGGGACAACAGCATCCTATCCATGCAATACATACAGCTACCACAAGGGGGAAAACACCAGTCTGAAGACCTCCTAAGACCTCTACAGTATTCTAGGATGTCTGATGCCCAGTGGTTCAGTGGCATGTAGCAGGTGAATTTCCACCAAACAGAAATTTAACCCCCTAGACATTGTTTAAACAGTGTTACTGGACTTCCCTGTTTTCTGAATTGTGCAATTTTGCCCAATGGGAAAAAATGCTCCTGTAAAGTGACCCTAACAGAATGCAACTTTATAAAGAGAGATTTTGTCTCATTCCATGTTTGTGTCCTAACCACCTTGAGAGTACACAAATAAATCATAACTCAGTGGCATGACTAGAATATTTTGAACTTGAATTCCAAGCTACAGAGGTTCAGCTTGTGGCCAGACACCCAGACACCCTCCATCACTGGGAACATACAGGCCTTGAGCTGTCTTCAGTATCCCAGTCACTGCTCTTACCCTCCTGGATGGGAGGAACATATCTGAAAGAAACACCCTAATAAACTCCATGACAGCACAATGGTTCTCACACAATCTTAAGCATAGGAGAACTGAAAGAGAAAGTGATAATGACTAACAAATATTAAATCAATATATCCTGGTACACATCAGCAAGATGACACATCAAAAAGACAGTGGTGTGTCCCCACAGCACTGTGCATACCTGCTGGCTGGTGCTGTCAGGCTGGCAAACTCAACAGCTACCTGGGATCCAATCTTGGCATTATTCTTGATCAAACCAATATCTGTCTTTGTTAAGAAAACATATCTTAGAAAACTGCATGGAAATAACATATCTATCACAGTAACAGTAAACACATTTAGTTACTGGGAGTAGAAACTGTTTTCAACAAAATAATGCTGAGCTGAGAGCTGAGCTCATCTAAAGGATACTGGATTTGAGACTCTGGCCAGCAGTGATCTCCGACACTCTGCTGAGGATGAAAGGCGTGACATCTCGGCCAGATATGCTTGCTGCCTCTTTAACTGCCTGATCTGTTTAAAAATAAAACGCAGCACACAAGAATCAAATGTAATCACAACCACACACTCACTTTTTCCGTGCAAAGCCATACAGGAGTAAATGAAAATCAATGCTGTTCTGTTACAGAATCAAAGATCTCAAATGAACCATAAACCAAACCAAATTACTTCTAACTTCATCCTGATGGCAAGAAGAATCAATCCTAATACTGCTACTGATTCTTATTCACCAGATGTTCCTGTGAGACACAACTGAGCACAGGAGATTCAGATCATGCTAGCAGAAGTAAAGTAATGGAACAAACTAGATAACAATTACTACTGAAGCTGTTCTGCAATCTCTTATAACATATCTGTCCTATCTAATAAAGGACACAAACTAAATAAACATGGTATAAGTGCTTCAATATGCAAAGAGATTGTCTGTCATTCCCCTTCAGAGCATCATGAAAATACTGAGAAAATTATCTGGAGACAATAAATTTACCATGATGTCATCACTGTGAAGTGCACCCCTGGCAAGACACTCAAGGTAAATGCAAGCTCAGCTCATTATTAGTCATGCCACAAGTGATCACCAAGGCCTGGCTAGATCTTGGTTGGCTTTGACTGTCCTGTCCTGTCAGCACACCTGCCCCAAGTCTTTACCTATGGCTTCTTTGATGAGGTAGCCCTCTGCCTCATGCTCCTCTGGGATAGGCACAGCAATCAACATGCCAGAGTCCAGACTGAGTTCAGCCCTCTTCTGCATCATCAGAGCAGCCAAAGCTGGAGACTCCACATGAGACGGAGCCAAAAAGCCACTGTCTCTTGTAAAGAAGTCAGGAAACTTTGCATCTGGGCCCAAGACAGATACACACACACCTGGAATATCAGATAGACCTTACTGTCTATCTAAGTATGTATATACTATATAAAGGCAGAAGGGCATAAGAAAAGAATTAACAGAATAAAAGGTTTAAAGGGCACCACACTCATGGAGCATAGACACTGGGCAGGAAGTGTTGCCCAATGCAGGGCCTTAGCATATGGAGTACACCAGCCAGTTTGTTACAGACCAGTACCCACTGAAGGCTGGGTGAACCTATCAGCAGGCAGTCATTCCAAAAAAATCTCAAGTCATGACCAGGATGGACTTTTGCATTGTAGTCAGACACACAACTACCTGAACTACCACACTCCCCATAAGAAAGGCCATTTTGCTGAAAGAAACCCAGCAGTCTGATAGGAAGCTCAGTACTCCACACAGATACTCTAAGATTCACACTCACACTTGTAACCATAATGACCTCCTCACCTATGATTTACAGCCACACTTGCAACAATACTTCCTCTCTCACCCTGAGTCTCTAAATACTCCAGCGTCCTGCCCACATCTAGGATGCTCTTCACACCAGCACAGACGACACAGACCGGCGTGCGGCCCAGCTCAGTGAGGTCTGCAGAGATGTCCAGGGTGGTCTCGGCCCCTCGGTGCACGCCACCAATGCCACCCGTCACAAAGATGGGAATGCCCACTCGGTGTGCCACGACCATTGTGCCAGATACAGTCGTCCCTCCAGTCAGGCCCTGGTGATTGAAGGATTAGTAGGAATGATGACTCCTTACAGGGACTGCTACATATAGGCCTGATGGCTTCTTGCAGCTTCCTTTATTTTCTCATGTTCTTATGATGCCACACACTACAGTATGCATTTTGCATTCCCCATGTACAGCCCTCTCAACTCTCACATTCATTACTTAACCTTGAAAATGTGTGAGCTACCTGCAGTGAACCACCTGCTTTGACTCGTCCTTATGGCCATGGAAACAACTAGCCACTGTACCTCTTCAAGGGACCAGCACTCCATCACCCTTTCATTTGCTCATACTGGCTGGGAAGTCTTTCAGAAATAAGTCAAAGCAGACCATTCACACATTAACAATCTTAAGTGATGAGAGTGGAAGTGGACGGCAACTTAAAATCATGTGTTTCTCTTCATCCAAGCCAAACAAACCTTTGCTAGAACATAAGGGAAATCCCTTCGAGAGGTTTTAATGCAATCTTTCTTGATGGCTAAATTCTGGAGCTGCTCCTCTGACAGGCCAACATGGACCTGGCCATCCAAGACAGCGATAGTGGCCGGCACTGCTCCCTGATGAACAAAACACAGGGTATCTCAACACTTCAGCTTAAGTAACTAATGTCATACTGTCAGTTTTAGATTTCAAGATGGAATGGCACTACTAAGACATATGCCACACCTCTTTTATGACAACTTCTTCTACTTCCAAGGCAGTTTCCAGATTGTGAGGGTAAGGCATGCCATGAGTGATTATTGTTGACTCTAAGGCAACCACAGGGTGACAGGAGGAGAGTGCATCCTTCACCAGGGGACTCACTACAAATCTTCGTGCTCCCTGATGCAAACTGGGGAAAAACAAATAAATCCAGTAATTGCATATCATCGGTGCAAAAGAAATCTACTTATCTATCTACATACTAGGAAGGGAATTGCACACAGAGTGGCCTACATAAAGCACCACACACTCACACACATCACTCACACTCTTAGCCCCATCGCCCCCAGGTGTAGAAGGATAGTCTCGTGGACCACTGTACTACACCCCTACATGAAAAACACCACAGAAAGTATAAGAGACAAGGTGAATTTTTACCTTTGGCGGCGAAGAGAAAAGAATTGTCCCTGCAGGAGGAGCCGACACATGGCACGGCTGAGGTGGGGCAGCATCCTGGCAGTCTGTGGGAAAGAAAGATTGAAGCACAATATACACCATCACTGCCATCAACCTCCATAAATCCACTGCAAGACCAAGACCTCCCAAGATATTCAAGAAACAAGAGAAAGGGTTATAGCAACAATTAATGTATACCTTCGCTCTACCAAAAATACATTTCATGATCTAATATCTATCAAACTAATGGGTGTTCCCTGTGTCTTAGATGACACTCCTGGCTTAATTGGTTACAGCCTCATCAGCTGACAACAATGCAGTACTTGTCACTGGCTGCTGGGGAAGTGTTATTGAGGGTACAGGATGAAAACACAAATTAATAAATAGCAGGACCGGAATTTCTGTCCACCACACACCTGGGCACACTGGTAACTGTGCAATGTTCCCATGAGGTCCACAAGTGGGGAAGAATACATCTCAAACATTTTTTTTTTTTTTTCAAGTGAGAGAGGTACTGGCCTAGGGCGACAAACTAAATAAAGAAAAGACCCAATGAAGTGTTAGTCCCGTGAAGCGACACGACAGAGGCCATCAGGACCTTAGTGAGGAAACCTTCACAGTCCCAGCAGAGACCCTCACCTCTGCCCCTGGAGTGCCTGTGGGTCACCTCTCAAGCGCTGCTGTGATAAGGAAGTAAGTGATGTTATGTAAAGTTACCTGAGAGAGCACCGTAGAGAAAGCAGGGCCTGCCAGTGAGTGTCAAGGGTGAGGGAGGTGCTTCCTTTCAATAAGAGTACTTCATCAATGAGGGAAACGTGCTGCCCAGACTGAGGCGGGTGAGGGTTGATGAAGTTGTCTAATGAACGGGACGTTTTCTACACCACGGCCGCAGGGAAGAGTTACTTTGGCACAGACTCATGCATGTAACACGGGGGACATTAAATAGTGAAATATCCCATGTAAAACAGCAGGCTCCCGAGATACGACAATATTTTCTCGGAGAGTGGTAGCAAGAGGGGGGGGGCGGTTATGTTTACATGTGGAAGTCCCATCTTAGCGGCAGTGGCAGCTGTCTCCTTGCCGCGGATGTTTGAGCAGGAGGGCACCCACTGGAGAGAACGCTAAACAGCGTAGGTCTATATAATTGCCTTTCGTAGGTCATTATGTAATTCTCTTTCACTTGTCTCTTTTTGCTGGTAGAGGTGGGGTGAACAGTATTTAAGGTGCCGTGTCCATCCCTATGCAGGCATCTGAAGAGTGTCTTGAGGATGCCAAAAAAAATTGTTCTACGACAACATGTCTTGGCATGGCTCCTGTTGCACTGCTGCAAGAAGCGGAAAGCTGCAGGCAGTCAATAGAAGTCACTGTATAAGACACGCATACTCGCATACCACATTTATCACGTCATATAGGAGTTGTGAGTCTTGGGATATTCAGAGCGCGGCTACATGAGAGGAAGAGAGTTGAGAGTAGCGACATAAGAGGACAGTCGGGCCTACATAGCTACCAGTTTTACGAGCGGTGGGCGATGGTCGGCGCGGTCACAGCCCCTGAGGTGGAGGGCGGGAGGGATGCATGGAGGGAGGGGGGGAGGGAGAGGGAGCCACAGCCAGGCCAGCACGTGTGGTTTATGGCACGGTACATACTGGAAAAAAACTGGGAACACTCAAGTCTCTGATATCCTGCTTCGCCGATGCGCTTGTTGAGTCAGGAAATGTTTATCTTCAATGTACCTGTCATCGAGTAGGCTAATCTTTGTGTTTTATTTCCGTTGATATCCCATAATCAGTTGTGTTGTCAGTCTGCTTACTAAACACATCACTGCTAGATTGCAAGTAGATCAGATGACTTAGGACCGAGGGAAAATTTAAAACACAGGAAGGGAATGCGGTATGTTTCTCGAGTTAGGCAGTGTCTATGGTAAGCACCGCGTGTGGGGAGAGCAGCCTGCTGGGCCCGTGTTTTGAAATGCTTTGTTCTCTCATAAGGAAAATTTTTCGAGGCCACAGAGATGACTCAACGGATTTTCGTCGGTGTTTTCCCCATTGATGATATAGAATCTTTGTTAAACTATCACTAAAATCATATATCTTTCAAAACCCCAGCAATCGAAATGAGGCACCAAGAATACGTTCTCTGTAGGTGAACAAGACCAGGGATGTATATCGTAGTGGGTTTGGTGTAATAGCTCCTCCAAGCGGCGTTGGGTTTGTAGAGGGGCGGCGCCCTTGCCTGTGATGTGGCCGCTGCCGGGAACTCTCCACTCGCCGCCCTCACCATTATCCACGCTCCGGGAAAGAATGAAAAAATGTCTGGAAAATCCATTCAAAGTGAGGGGTACCCTTTCTCACCCAGTGTTGCCTAGTACCGGCCTTGTAGCAGCCTCCTCCGGTGTGCTGTGTAGGATCTCGGCATCAGTCACCGTACAGGCATGCACAGGCTTGGGGGAGGAAAATTTATATTGCTGCGCCGCCATCACCTCACCACGAGGCTATTCTCTCTCTCTCTCTCTCTCTCTCTCTCTCTCTCTCTCTCTCTCTCTCTCTCTCTCTCTCTCTCTCTCTCTCTCACACACACACACACACACACACACACACACACACACACACACACACACACACACACACACACACACACAAACAGGTCGCCATTCGAATCGTAACTATTCACTCATTCCCTTGATTTGTGAAGGAAAAAAAAAGATGTCCAGGATTAAAACTGTTGAGATGACGTCAGCCACAAAGGTGATGAAGCCTTAGCCACTCTGCAAGCCTCATGAACACGCTGCCGGCACCGCATCTATTACCGACGCGAAAAAATAAAGTGAGAGAAAGATAAATTTTTCTTAATTATTCAAGAGTCATGATTTTTGAGGTCAATAAACTTCAGCCTGCACGCATTGCTTCACTGAGCCTGCACCGGGAGGGCTGGCCTGATCCTGAGCAGGTTACAGGTTACTGCCTGCCTTCCAGCTGGCCTGTAAGACTTGATGATGCACTGTACACCTTTTTAGGAAACATTGTGTACCTTTCTAGACTCAAGAAGCACAGTGTACCTTTCTAGACTCAGGAAGCACAGAGTACCTTTCTAGACTCAGGAAGCACAGTGTACCTTTCTAGACTCAGGAAGCACAGTGTACCTTTCTAGACTCAGGAAGCACAGTGTACCTTTCTAGACTCAGGAAGCACAGTGTACCTTTCTAGACTCAGGAAGCACAGTGTACCTTTCTAGACTCAGGAAGCACAGTGTACCTTTCTAGACTCAGGAAGCACAGTGTACCTTTCTAGACTCAAGAAGCACTGCAAACCTTTCTAGACTCAGGAAGCACAGTGTACCTTTCTAGACTCAGGAAGCACAGTGTACCTTTCTATCTTTCCAGGGTGATGAGAAGAGGTAGATTCAGAAAGGGAAGGGTAGAGAATGGGAAGCACTGAGATGGAATAGAAAATGCTGCTTTGTTAAGTCACCCAACCAGCTCACAGCACTGCATCACGTTAGCAAGCAGCCCAGGCAGGTCAGTGACTGGGGCACTGACTGGGAGGGAGGGCATGGAGAGAGAAAGAGAGAGAGAGAGGACCGGAGAGGCAAGTAGTAAAAAGAAAACACCATCCGATATTGATAAAGTCAGTTCACCGCTAATGATACGTAGCGGTGATGGAGGTGATGGCGGTAGCGGTGGTAATAATCACAGTAATGATAATAATAATGGTGATAATGATGATCATAATCGCGTATACTGATGAACGTTTCTTTATTGAACTTGCGGTAAAACAGGTCAAAAGTTGCTGAGGTAAATGACCGCGGCCCCGGAGAGTGTGTCTTGAGGGCGGCGGCCGCTGCTCCCTCCGTGCATCCTGCCGCGTTGGCTTGCAAGCACTCAGCCCCTGCCCCGAGTCTCTCCTGCGGCTCGGTACCCTGGGATAGGTGTGTGTGTGAGTGGGGGGGTAGATAGGTGGGTAATAGGTGTGTGTGTGTGTGTGTGTGTGTGTGTGTGTGTGTGTGTGTGTGTGTGTGTGTATGCAGCTGTTGGTGTGTGCATGTACGTGTGTGTGTAATTCATCCACTGTGTTGAGAATAACATGTTGGATTCGTGATCGCCAATAATTGCCTTCCCTTAGACCTCACAGTGTGTGTGTGTGTGTGTGTGTGTGTGTGTGTGTGTGTGTGTGTGTGTGTGTGTGTGTGCGTGTGTGCGGGCGTGAAGTACAAAAACTTGCTGTGAGGGAACGAACAGTTATAACTACTGCCCCACCCGCAGCTTCCAGGACGCCCGCCTCCCACACACACACACACACACTCCCTCAGTTCCGCTCCTGCGGCATGAGTGGGCCGGGCGGGGGGGCGGAGGCTTAAAGCTGCGTGCGATAGGGTCAAGGTCGGGGTGGCCAGACAATAATCAGAATGTTATGTAACACTGATAAACTCGGCCAGCTGGTCAGCCTCCTCCAGCAGCCCACTTCCTCGTTCTCCTCCCGCACTGCTGGCATAAAATTCACCTCAAGACACCTGCAAGACCTTTAAACTTTGTGTTTCACCTAAGGTCTTATTTCACCACTATTATTCTCGCACAGATGTTCAGGTTCCTCTCCTTATATTCCACTGTTACTACGGTCATGAAAAGAAACCGTGAACATCGCAAAAAAAAAAAGAATTCCAAAGAAAGAAAAATCCCTGTACGAGAGTTTTCTGAGAACATTTTTAAATTTTTGGCGGGACTCGCTCAGTTTCCTGCAGGCGGCCCGCGACGCCGGGTGTGTGTGGCTGTGCACCTCACGCGTAAACTTTACTCGTGACTGCGATAGTAAGGCTCGTCCTCATCTTTTGAGTGAAATAGTGTTAACCTGACGGTCAGCGGTGATCTAAAGCCACTCGTGTTTTGTTGTTTAGCGACCAAACCACTGCACGACGCCCAACGTTGTGTTGACGCGGGGAGCGACCCTCTAAACACATCTATAGCAACCCTATACCATACTACACTCACCTGTGTGTGTGTATGTGTGTGTGTGTGTGTGTGTGTGTGTGTGTGTGTGTGTGTGTGTGTGTGTGTGTGTATCCATCTATCCATCTCTCTCTCTCTCTCTCTCTCTCTCTCTCTCTCTCTCTCTCTCTCTCTCTCTCTCTCTCTCTCTCTCTCTCTCTCTCTCTCTCTCTCTCTCTCTCTCTCTCTCTCTCTCTCTCTCTCTCTATATATATATATATATATATATATATATATATATATATATATATATATATATATATATATATATATATATGGATGAAGCGTTTGCATTACCTGCGGGTTGTGTGTCACGCTCTGTAATGTTGTACAGTACATACACTCAAAGTGTTGTAATTTCTGCCATGACTATAAGATGACTTACTCATTTGCGTGCAGCAGTGCCTGGCGCCGAGGTCTCTGCTTGATGTCAAGATGTATATCACGTTGCCTGGCGCCGAGACACGTCCCTGCTTGGCGCCAAGATGTAAGAGTGTGACCCTGCTTGGCGCCGAGCCTTGTTTCTTGTTAATATCACTCGGTGCACGCGCGCGCGCGTTATGCTAAATTTTTCGAAGAAAACAAAGTAATAAGAAAGGCAAGGTTATTTTGCTAGAGTTGGTGTTTATCCTCCATGAGTGGCAGGATAAGTGGCAGTCTGTAGTGACACATTTGATGGGCGTGCAGTGGTGGTGGTGGTGGTGGTGGTGGCGGATGGGTGACTAACAGGGCGGCCCAAGCACCGCAGTGAGCCTCACGTGACGTGGTGCATGTGTTTCAGGACATCCCGCGCCTGGACGCAGGACTCAGGGTAACCAGGCGCCCGTGCTGCCCAGCTCGACATGACTGTGTCCCGGTGAACTCTAATACACTTTACTGAGCTTATTAAACCTCGCACCGCCTGTATCTGTGTCCCCCCCCCGTGTGTGTGTGTGTGTGTGTGTGTGTGTGTGTGTGTGTGTGTGTGTGTGTGTGTGTGTGTGTGTGTGTGTGACGAAGCCATGGCTACTCCATTCTACCTTCCCGAGGAGGACTCACCAGGGCTGGACCTCACCATCGACTCTCAGGTGAGCACCACTACCGCACCACTTTGAATCTCTCATTGCTATCATCCTGTATTTTTCAACTCCATCCTCTCATTTATTTATCTGTCAGTCCTCTCTCTCTCTCTCTCTCTCTCTCTCTCTCTCTCTCTCTCTCTCTCTCTCTCTCTCTCTCTCTCTCTCTCTCTCTCTCTCTCTCTCTCTCTCTCTCTCTCTCTCTCTCTCTCTCTCACACACACACACACACACACACACACACACACACACACACACACATATATATATATATATATATAGAGAGAGAGAGAGAGAGAGAGAGAGAGAGAGAGAGAGAGAGAGAGAGAGAGAGAGAGAGAGAGAGAGAGAGAGATAAACACACACACACACACTGGAGCTCCTTTCCTGCTTCTGTGTTTCCTGGAGGTTTCAAGATGCTTATCCTTTCATTTATGACGACCGCCCTTGACTGTTCGGGGACCAAAATCTCTATAGGCCTTTTTTTTATTATAATTTTGTTGCCCTTGGCCAATCCCCCTCTTACATAAAACACACACACACACACACACACACACACACACACACACACACCGTTGCTAATGAATGTCTGGGAACGGAATCAAAACAGTGTCACTAAAGAAAAGTTGCCTGGTGACTCTTAAATGTGTGTTGGTCTGGATGGCGGCTGAGCTCACCCCTGGCGACTCCGAGGACCTGCCTGCCTGCCTGCCTGCCCAGCCTTAAAGGGGATGCAGGGCGCCGCCTCACGGGTCCCGCCGCTGGCAGCCCGCAGGGGAGGCGTCGGCTTTGTAACACTGGCTTTAAGGCAATTTTCGATTTCAAGCTTGTGAGTAAGCAATGCGTGAGGCGCCGTGGTGGTGATTAGCCTCGTGTGCGGTGTCTTGGCAACCATATTCTGAAACACTTCTACTACTTTCCAAAGGCTCTATGTAGTTGAAGTTGCACGGTTTTTAAGGATTTTTTATGGTTCTAGTGACAGATTAACAAGATTTCTACATTATTAACAGCAGAAACACTCTCGAGAAGCCGGCTAGCCATCTCTGTGGCCTTTGAAAACAGTCGTGATGAGAGAGCAAAGCGTTTCTGTATACGGGTCTTGGTGACGTGACGTGCATCACACTCCGTCTCACCAGGCAGGCCGTGAGAAGCGGCGGTGGTGAGTGGTGACTATATACCCTCGCGGGGGACATCCTGGGGAGGAGACATGCACCGCTGGGAGGAACCAGAGTGGCTGGGGGCGGAGGAGAGGACAGTGAAGGCACTACAGGGAAAGAAAAATACTAGAAGAGGCAGGCTGGGAGGAGGTGAGGTGAAGGGTTTGGAGTGAGCGAGAGGGACAGAAGGTGGAGGAGCGGCTGGTGAATGGCGGGACCCGAGGGCGTCTGGGTACTGGCAGGTTGAAGGGCCCGGCCTATACGTGTGGGCCCACCAGTGTTATCTAAGAAAACACTGTCCGCTCCTCACAGTTTTTCTCCATTAAATCATGTAAAAAATAGACGGAATTCTCAGTCGCTCGCTGCGTTATCTTTCGTATTTTTACAATCACTCGTCACAAAGACCAGTATTCTGAAACGCTCTGCTCTCTCTCCAAAGCCGACATAGATGATTAACCAGTTTCTGTACTGCGTTTCTCCCGTTAATAATGCAAAAATCTCATAAATCAATCACCAGAACGCAAAAACACCCTTGAAAATCTATATACCTTGAACTAGGGCCTTTTTTGAATGCAGTGGAGTTGGGACGCAGAAGGAAACGTAGCAGGTGGTGGAGGAAAGTTGTTGGCGTCGGAGCCTCATCACAGCACGGCGAGGAAAATGTGCTTAGTGCAACGGTGAGGAAAGAGAGGAGGGGAAGTGTTCAGGCAGGGGACGAGGAAGCAGCAGGGAACACAAAAGAAGAACAAGTTGTAGTCGAGAGAGAGAGAGAGAGAGAGAGAGAGAGAGAGAGAGAGAGAGAGAGAGAGAGAGAGAGAGAGAGAGAGATTGTTTTCGAGAATTGATCAAAGAGGAAGAGTCAGGATATTTTCTCCTCCTCCTCCTCCTCCTCCTCCTCCTCCGCATACGTGGGTCGTGGAGGGTAAGGACAGGTGCGTAGGCTGGGATGGAAGGGAAAGGGAAGAAGAGGAGGGGGAGGAGGAGGGTAAAAGCAGGTGGTGGAGTACAAACGCTAGTCGGGGCTGGGGGAGGAAGAGGGGGAGGAGGAGGAGGAAGAGGAGGAGGGTGGTGGAGAGGATGTTGGCGATGGTGATGGTGATGGTGGTTAGGGTAGAAAAGTAGAGAGTAATGGTAAATGGTGATTATGGTAGTGGTGAGGAGGAGGAGGAGGAAGAGGAATGAGAGAGAGAGAGAGAGAGAGAGAGAGAGAGAGAGAGAGAGAGAGAGAGAGAGAGAGAGAGAGGAGGAAGGGGAGGCTTGAGGCAGGAGTCGGTCAGAAGTGTGTTGGGAGGAGGAGGAGGAGGAAGAAGAGAAGGAGGAAAGGAATGGGGGAGGGTAAGGGAGGAAAGAGCAGGTGGTGGGAAATGGGGAGGGGAGGGGGTGGGGAGGCGCCTGTTGTGTGGCGGGGCAGGTTGTTGGGGGGGAGGGGTGTGGGGTGATGGATGAAAGGGGGAGGCTGGGACGTGATTGAGGGAGGGACAGAGAGAGGGTGGGAGAATTTCTGGAGGGGTGTGGAGGTATTGGAGGGAGAGAGGGCCCCATGGAGAGAGAGAGAGAGAGAGAGAGAGAGAGAGAGAGAGAGAGAGAGAGAGAGAGAGAGAGAGAGAGGAGAAATGAGGTGCTAGACTGAGGATGGTGAGGGTGGAGGGACAGGAAGAAGAGAGAGAGAGAGAGAGAGAGAGAGAGAGAGAGAGAGAGAGAGAGAGAGAGAGAGAGAGAAGGAAAGGGATGAGAGGGTGGCGGAGTGACAAAGAGATAGGGAAAAACGGAGAGAGAGAGAGAGAGAGAGAGAGAGAGAGAGAGAGAGAGAGAGAGAGAGAGAGAGAGAGAGAGAGAGAGAGAGGGAGGGAGGGGTGAAGGGGACCAGGTAAGAAGGGTGTGTTAGGCCGTGTAGCCTGAGGGGTGCGGCCTACAAAGGGTATAGGCTGGGAGGGAGAGGGAGTGGGAGAAGGGGGGATAGTAGGCCATTTTCTTGCGGGCCGTGTTGTAGTAATGGCTGGGAGCTTTTTCTTGGGTCTTTATGAAGCAGGTATGCAGCTGCTGACGCCTGTCTGGGAGAGGTGAGAGAGCTGGGAGAGAGAGAGAGAGAGAGGGAGAGGAACATGCGAAAGAGCTCCCCATTACTGTGCTTCCCTCCTTGGCAGCCCCGACCCCTCCACTCTCTTCTGTGTGTGTGTGTGTGTGTGTGTGTGTGTGTGTGTTTAGTTTCATATACCGCTGTTTCATTTCTTAGCTGCCTTCCTGTTGTGTCTCATCCTAACGGCCCCTTGTCTCTACCCCCTCCTCTCCTCTTTCTCCTCTCTACGCCTCTTCCTGCGTCTCCAACTTCATATAATCTACTGCTACTTCACTTCATATAGCTCTTTCCTTGCCTTCCTGTGTACCTCATCCTCTCTCTCTCTCTCTCTCTCTCTCTCTCTCTCTCTCTCTCTCTCTCTCTCTCTCTCTCTCTCTCTCTCTCTCTCTCTCTTCGTTTTTTGAGAGTTCCAGAGTCTAGCTTCTATATCTCTCTCCTGTCTCACTCCATAGCTACTCTTAACTCAGCACTTCCTTCTTCCTGACGAGTGCTTGCCTTCCTGTCTTCCTGCCACGACTCTCTCTCTCTCTCTCTCTCTCTCTCTCTCTCTCTCTCTCTCTCTCTCTCTCTCTCTCTCTTTCCTCCTCTCTCCTCTCCTTTCGTCTCTGAAAAAATGGGAGTCCAACTAAGAGTACTATACCATTCTTGTTTCATTTGTTAGCGTCAGGCTCTGTTTTTTTGTCTTCCTGCCAGTGTGTGTGTGTGTGTGTGTGTGTGTGTGTGTGTGTGTTTGGTGGAGGGAGTATTGGAATATTAGCTACTGACCTTTGAAACTACCTCCCTGTGATACAATTTACACACACACACACACACACACACACACACACACACACACACACACACATACACGCATTACATTCCCTATACCTCCCCCTCCATCTCTCTCTCTCTCTCTCTCTCTCTCTCTCTCTCTCTCTCTCTCTCTCTCTCTCTCTCCCTCTCTCTCTCTCTCTCTCTCTCTCTCTCATCAGGCCTGGCCCTCATTCCACCTCGGTCATAAAAGTGGAAATGTCTTCGTTCGTTCCTCTCCCGTGGTGAAGATTGGAGGGCAAAATTGATTGGCTAGTGCAGGAGGAGGAGGAGAAGGAGAAGGAGGAGAAGGAAGAAGAGGAATAAGGAAGGAATTCACATTTGTCATCACCCGTAATCACGTTGGATGTAATTCTGGTGCGTGTGTGCGTGTGTATGTGCAGGGTAATGGGTGTACGTAACGATAAGGAGTGTGCGTGTGTGTGTAGGGGGTGTGTATGTAAAGTGTTGTGGCCAGCGCGAGGGGTGTACGAGGGGCGAGGTGTGCCTGGGGGTGAGGTCTCGGGTGCTGGCGGGCCGCGGGGTGAGGGCGGGGCCGGAGCAGCGTGGGACGGTCTGGGGTTGATAGGAACCCTGCAACTTTTTCGATCAATAAATTTCCCCTTGGAAGCCCCTGTGTGCTTCCTGCCGGCGTTGCCACGTAGGATATATTGACGAAGGTGCGGTGGGGAGGATCAATAGAGCCGTGTGCCAGGTACAGACGTGGATATTTAAGCCCCTTCATGGATCGATGCCAAAATATGACAAAATGTTTACCCAGGCAGGCGGGCCGTCATGAGAGTGGAGTCATGTGGCTCTTCCTGGCGAGGCGTGGGCGAGGCGAGGCGGGCGTGGCTCACTCCTGCTATTGAGCCACAGTCAGCCATTGCCCTTTATCATAAAATTATACATAATTATATTAGTCTATGAATGGCGGCTAATTGGATACGAGATACGGAGAGCGGCGGTAAAGAAATGTCCGTCTCACGCCGCCCTTACCACCCCGCGCCGCTGCTCACTCACGCCCACCGGACAGAGCACTGCATGGTGGTTTGAAGTGGGCGTGTGGGCGGGGGGGCGGAGGGCGGCGGGCGGTGCGTACACCCGTGCCCTGGTCGGGGTGTGGCGGCAACTGGCATCCAGCCCCCTCACTCGCACCCCTGCCTCGCCGCCCGCCGCCCCGCGTCCACTGTCTGGGGACACCTGGAAACTTCCCCTCCCGTCAGGTTTGAGGCGTTCGAACACGGAGAAAGGGTGTGAGTGGGAGGCCGTGCGCGCCAGCCCATGCAATGCTCCCCCTCCCTGCCTCTCTCTCTCTCTGTCTCTCTCTCTCTCTCTCCCCCTCGCTCACAACGCTTTCTTTCAGCATTACGCTTTCTACCTCCCTGCCACTGACAGCTCCAGCGGCCATAACACTCGCGACGCAGCACGCTCGCGAGGAGGCGGCGAATAGAGTTTGCAATACTTCTTAATTTCCCCTCGGCTTGCTCGCGGGCAGTGTGGCTGAACGAGAGGAAGCTCTGCATTCGAGGGTTTCATTCTTAAATTACCTACCTCCTGTGGCGGCGATGGTGGTGGCGGCGACAAAGATAATTGCTTCATTTTGTCTATTTCCCATTTTCCGTCTTTTTTTTTTTTTTTTTTCGTGAAGTGTCTGAGAGTTAATATCGCGGGGATTTTCGGCTTGCACTAGTCTGTAACCGCTGGCAGTCGTGCGTAGACCTCCTGGCGAATACTTCCATTAAAGCCTGTTAAAAGTATAGATTGAGAATGCACTCCTGTACATGGGCGGGGGGTGAGCTGGTGTGGGCGTTAGTTACCTGCTTTATAGTCACGTTCGCACCTCACCACTACCACCACCACCACCACCACCACCACCACCGCCTCTACCTGCCTGCCGTGCCGTTGATGGATGCGTGGCGTGCCTATCTCCATCACCATTACCTCACGTGCTCGCGGAAGACAGGGACGTGACAGAGTACGGCCCGTCATGATGAGTCTCCCCAGATTTTTTTTTTTTTTTTTTTTTTTTTTGAGAAATAGTTGTGAGACTTTTTTTGTATATATATTTTTTTTGGGGGGGTAAAGAAAATGGGAGGTTGACCAGTTTTTGCTTGTATTGCTTGTTTTTCGTTTGCTTTTTCTTCTTTTCATCTTGTTCTTGTTCTCTTTTTTTCATTTTTTTCTTCGTTTTTTTTTTTTGAGGGTTTCAACTTTTTGGGTGAAAAATAATTATGAGACTTACTATTGTTTTATTTCTTCCTCCTTTTCGTCCATCTTTTCTTATTTTCTTGCTCGGTTTTTCTTCCTCCGCCTCTTCTTCTCTTCCATATTTAATTTAGTAATTATTAACCTCCCCGGCTCTCTCTCTCTCTCTCTCTCTCTCTCTCTCTCTCTCTCTCTCTCTCTCTCTCTCTCTCTCTCTCTCTCTCCTTGTGTACGTTTAAGAATATTAGGTCATTTCTCTCGTGCTGTGTTGCTTAGGCGGCGCGGGAGCTGGTGGTGGCGATAGCAGTGATAGCAGTGGTGGTGGTGGTGGTTGGGCAGCCTTCCGCCGTGCTGTGCTATATTGTGCTGTGCTGGGCTGATGCGGTGTGGTGGGAGGGAGTGAGGAATGTAATTAGAATAGACTGCGTGGCCTGACTCAGCAGCACAGCAAGAGGTCCTTATTGTAGTGGACGGTGAAGGGAAGGAAAAGATGGAAGGATAGTGGCGTACGTGTGTGTGTGTGTGTGTGTGTGTGTGTGTGTGTGTGTGTGTGTGTATTCAGAAACGTTTTGCTCTCTCACCACGACTATTTTCAAGGGTCAGAGATGCTTGCCACAGGTTCTCATGACTATTTCTCCAGTTAACAATGTAGAAATCATGTTAATCTGTCACCAAAACCGTAAAAACATCCTAAAAAACTCGTGTAATTTAATCTAGAGCCTTTTGAAAGTAGTGGAGGTGTGGCGAGGCAGTGTTTCAGAATACCAGCCTGAGAGTAAGAGCAACGGTGCCTCATGTCAGGACACTCGACCCCCCTCCCCTCCTCCCATCCCCTCCAGATGTTGGCTCGGGCAGGCTGGGGCTGAATATTAAGTAAGGGAAAGTCCGGCGCTGCCAATCCAGAGGCACATCACTAAGAGTAACTACGAAAGCAATACAAGTTTCGGAGCGCACGTGAGGCTGTCAGAGCTTCGTGGCTGAACGAGTGGGCGAACTTCGGGGGCGTGTGCAGGCAGCGGTGGCGTGGTGTTGCGTGGACGTGACACCTGGGGCCGTGATCTGAAACGCTTTGTTACATGAGAACATAAGAGCATAAGAAACGCTTTGCTCTCCTATATGAACTGTTTCCAAACGCCACGTACACGATGAAGCGGGTTCCAGTTTAGATTTCTTGCTCTTGGTAATGCAGAATATTTGTTGATTTATCACTCGGTTCGTGAAAACACCTTGAAAACTCGTATAACTAAATTCATGTTATGAAACTCGTATTATTATTACTGCACGGTTTCCAAAAGCCACATATACGATTACACGGGTTCTAGTGCACATTTCTCACATTGATAATGCAGAATCCTTATTGATTAATCACTCCAGTCATGAAAACTCCATGAAACCATCTTGAAAAATCCAGTAACTGAGCCAAAACCTGTCAAAAGTGGTCGCGATAGACGGTGAAATATTTGAGGCAGGTTCTGATAGACATTCTCCAATTGGTGATGCAGAGTCCTTATTGATTTAACACTCGAATCATAAAAACACCTTGAAAATTCCGATAAACTGAACTAGAACCTGTTAAGAATAGCCGATATAGACTCTATGTTTGGTAATACTGTCCCTGTTGGTGGTGGAAGCGTCACGCCCTGGCCGCGGCATGCTTAGGCAGGGCGGGAGCTGAGCCGCCTCCAGGCACGATGGCACGGCGGCAGGATGGCAGGATGGCAGGCTGATTCATGATGTCCTGTCAGGGGTGCAATCTCCGGTCACTCCCCTCAATAGTCCTTTATAGTCCCTCGGTACTAGAGCATTTTAGTCCCTAGTTACAGCCCTTCTCAGTCCCTTGTATTAGCCCTTCTCAGTTCCCAGTATCATTCCCTGTTAACCCAAGCTATTGGCTCACTCCAGTCCCTAGTACCAGCAAGCTTCAATTACCATCCTTTTTTTAGTCCCCTCCCAGTACTAGAATATTTCAGTCCCCAGTAATAGTTCCTCTCAGGCAACACTAGTAATCTATTCCAGTCCCCAGTACCTCCTTCTCCTATCCCACAATACCAGTCCATTCCATTTCAGCCCCCCCCCCAGTACAAGCTTCTCTCAGCCCCTCCCCGGTATCAGCCCCAATATAATTCACAATGCTGTGCTCTTTAGTTGGAGTCACAGCCCTTTCAGTCCCCAGCCCCACTCACGGTCAGCCCCAGTATTAGTCCCAGTTGCCAGGCCCGTTCAGTCGCTTTCTCTCTCTCTCTCTCTCTCTCTCTCTCTCTCTCTCTCTCTCTCTCTCTCTCTCTCTCTCTCTCTCTCTCTCTCTCTTACAGACTACAGTTTCATATCGTTCGTTCCCTCTCTCACTTTTCAATCCCTTTGTTGCATTAGTTTGAATTCAATATTGATCCTCTTACACACACACACACACACACACACACACACACACACACAACACACACACACACACACACACACACACACATCCAAAAATATATTCGTTTTTCTCCATCCCTCTCCTCCCTACCTCATCCCCCCTTCTCTACCATCCTTTCTCTCTCTCTCTCTCTCTCTCTCTCTCTCTCTCTCTCTCTCTCTCTCTCTCTCTCTCTCTCTCTCTCTCTCTCTCTCTCTCTCGTGTTCCATTTCTGTTATCCTTCCACAGGCCAGCTCGATGTGTACGTGTCCGTGTTTGTTTACATGTGTACGTATTTCTGCCTCCAATATACGTACATGCTTCCTCCCCACGCGCGTGTCACCTGCGTGCACTCTATACTGCCAATTTTGTTGTGTGTGTGTGTGTGTGTGTGTGTGTGTGTGTGTGTGTGTGGTCACCGTTGTTTTTTCTATGATGCTTCCTTCCTCTCCTTCTTTTTTTCCCTTTCTTCCTTCCTTCGTTGTGTGTGTGTGTGTGTGTGTGTGTGTGTGTGTGTGTGTGTGTGTGTGTGTGTGTGTTATTATCACTGCTATTATTCTATACGTTGCCTCCTTTCTTCCTTCCTTCCTTCCTTCCTTCCTTCCTTCCTTCCTTCCTTCCTTCCTTCCTTCTTTCCTTCCTTCCTTCTTTTTTTCCCCTTTCTCACTGACTCACTCACTGACTGCCACGTCCCTCTCTGTGTTCCACCTCCAATGCCTCACTGCCTTCCAAAACCTGTACGAAAGATACATATATTTTTTTCTCTCTATTTTGCGGGTATAGTTATAGTATATGCCATTAAACATTTGTGCTTCGACGGGGAAAAAAAAAATCCATTACTCTTATGATTTTTTTTTTTTTTTGCTGGTTGATGTTAATGAAAAAAAAAGAGTTTGATGCAAAAAAAAAATGAATAAATAAAAAATGCTATTCATATCCTCCTACTCCTCTCTGTGCCCACTCCTCCTCCTCCTCCTCCTCCTCCTCCTACCTCTGTCCCCTCTCTCCCCTCCGTTCCCGTCCCTCCCACAGAAAATACATAAATGGGTTTGGCATCATATGTGTGTTACGTGCATTTATTTCAATGACGTACTGAGTGCATTGTACAGTTAATAAAAATTTCATCTTTGACAGCTCCGGGAATGGAGGGAGAGGGAGAGGGGGGGTGATAGGGGACGGGGGAGGGGAGGGAGCAATGGTTATATACGGTAATAATAACTAATTCTGTGACGAGTTTATAAGGTTCACGGGTTTATTGGAAGTCACATAAATAAGGGTACAAGGAAAACAGGAGGTCGAGATAGGGATTAACAGAAAGGCAGCGGGGGTACTATGACCATACTAGTAATAATAACTAATTCTGTGTTTATCTAGAGGTGCTGTTAGTGTTGCGAAGTGTTGCTTATGCCAGTGAAAGACGCAGAATGAGAGAGAAGAATAAGATATTTGCTTTATTCCCTTACTGCTTGCTTCGGTCGTGATTGTAGAGAGAGAGAGAGAGAGAGGGGGGGGGGGTGTTGTTTACCTTATGCAGACACGTTTGAAGTCCGTCTTTTGGTTTTTGGAGATTTACTAGTACGTGTTCTGTGTGGCGTTATTGCGTTCTGTTAGCCACACACACACATACACACACACACACACACACACACACACACAGAGCAACTGGGTGTGGTCGTGCTGACTTCCTCCCCACCACCTGCTCCGCCACGCCAATTTCCCTTCCTTGTTTCCTTCGTTATCATTCATGATTTACACATTGCACTGTCTCTCCCTCCTCCTCCTCCGCCTCCTGCTGCTCCTCCTTTCTCTTGTTCCCTCCTTTCCTCCTCCTTTCTCTTGCCTCCTTCCTTTCCTCCCCTCCTTTCTCTTGCTCTCCTCCTTTTCTTCCTCGTTTCTCTTGCTTTTCTCTTTTCCTCCTCCTTTCTTTTGTCTTCCTCCTTTTCCCTTTCCTTTTCTTGCTTCCTCCTTTTCTTCCTCCTTTCTCTTCCTCGCTTTCTTTCCCTCTCCCTCCTTTCTCTTGCTCCTTTTTCTCGTTTTTCTCTCTTCCATCCTCCTTCTCTCCTACTGACTACTCCTTCTCTTCTCCCCAACTTACTTTTTCCGCCTCCTGCTTCTTGTGTGTCTAGAAAAGTGTAATGTTTCCTGAAAAGTGTGGTTTCTTTATGAAATCGTGTTACCCCCTATTTAAAGATTCAATACCCCTTCAAAACTAATTAAGGTGTCCCTATATAAA
>NC_087168.1:22852149-22857149 GCF_035594125.1 Scylla paramamosain
CCACAGAGATGATTAAACTGGGTTCTTGAGTGTTTATCCTGTTGATAATATAGAAATCTTGTTCATCTGTCACTAGAATCGTAAAAAAAGAAGAAAAAATAGCACTGACTTTGTGATTCGTATTCTGAAACGCTTTGCTTGTTCTCTCATCACCACCACAACTGTTTTCAAAGGCCACAGAGATGATTAAACCGGGTTCTTGAGTGTTTCTCCTGTTGATGATATAGAAATCTTGTTAATCTGTCACTAGAATCGTAAAAAAAGAAAAAAAAATAGCACTGACTTTGTGATTCGTATTCTGAAACGCTTTGCTTGCTCTCTCATCACCACGACTATTTCCAAAGGCCACAGAGATGATTAGATGAAGAGCTTTAGTGTTTCTCTTGTTAACAGTGTATAAATCTTTGCCGGGGATCACATTGAAGCATTGACAGTCTGCGACCCGTATTCTGAAACGTTTTTTTCTCGTTTTCAAAGGCCACAGAAATTATTAGACCTGGTGCCTAAGTGTGTTTCCCCTGTTAATAACACAGAAATCTTATTAATTTGTCACTGAACCGTAAAAACACACTTAAAAACCATCACTTCAACCAGAACGTATTGAAAGCAGTGGAGGTCCAGCGCAGAAGTGTTTCAGAACATGGTCTTATTATATGTGACAAATCTCCACGCACTGACACCTCTACCCCTCCCTGCCTTCGTCTCCGATTGAGGGCACGCGAGGCAAAAACACGTGCAGGTGCCGGATTAGTGCCGGACTCTCACCTGGCGGGGAATAATTAGGTAGGTCCGAGGTACAGGTGGTCTTTCATTACCTGTTTTCCATTCCTGAGTCCTTGTCTGAAATTGCAGTGCAGCTCCGTCCGCCAAATGATGAGAGAGTGATTTTATTTGTGGAAACGTGATGTGTCAGGTAGGTTATATTTTTTGCAGCGGGAGAGTTATTGCAAGTATCTGGGATGTATAAATCTAAAAGTAAAAGTAACTACACTATTTCTTTAAGTACTGGGTAGAATTATGAAGCGTTACGGCAACTTTCAATAATACTGTTAACGATGACTGAAATACTGTTAACGATGACTGAAATAAGAACATACGAACATAAAGGAAGCTGCAAGAAGAAGCTATTAACTCTACATACACGTGGCGGTCCTTGCATGAAGCACATCTGGTACCTATTTCAACCTATCATCCTCATCCATGAATTTACCTAATCTTTTAAACCTCCTTAATGACTCACGACTAACAACCTGATTACTGAGTCCATTCCATTTATCTCCCACTCTGCTTGAAAGTCTGTACCAACAACATGATGACTTGAGTCTCTTCCATCCCTACTTGAGAACCAGTGCAGGAGGTATACCGTGTTTCTGCTCCATCACGTTGTGGAGGCTTTGAAACACGTGCATTAGAGCTTAAATGGACAGCACTGCCGATACACTGATAACATACGAAGATAAGAGCAATGTTTCATGCTGGCGGAAATCACTGGCATTTTATACGAGCAGGAAAAAAAAGAAAGAAAAACAGAAAACAAACATTGTCATCGATTCTTGATTCATTTCCATAAGTTGTTTGGCAGATGGCAGACAGCTGAGTCAAGGGAGAGGAGAGGAGGGGGAGAGGCCTCGCTAAGCCTGGTGGTGCCTTCTCTGTATGTGTGTGTGTGTGTGTGTGTGTGTGTGTGTGTGTGTGTATGTGTTGCTGAGTATACTTGTAGCTGGCGGTTTAGCTGCCTTAGGTACAACACATCACAACAAATCTTTAGTGCAAGGTAGTGCTTCTATTTGGAATGCAAAGTTGTAGACATCGGACATCACAGCAGAACCTTGACGCAAGATAGTACTAAGATTTAGAACACGAACTTCTCAGCAAAACTAACGCAAGATACTGCTTATATTTGGGGACACACTGCTTCCTTTAGTTACCTTTGCTCACACTATTGCTTTATTTTATTGTCTCTGGAGCAGTAAGGCGAAGGCTCCTCCCCACCCACCGCTTTTATTAGGGTTAATTTTGAAAGGCACGGAGGATCACATAGGAAGGACAAAACCTGCTGGTCCCCACAAGGCTGTTTGTGACCCACTTCACTATCCGATATACAGAAATGAGTAGCAGCGTTCTCATGGATGTTGTTTCCCATATTGATAAAGAATACCTGATACACTATCGCTTCTGTCATGATTATACTTACTCTTAAAAATCCCAGTAATTTCCTCTACCATCTGACCACAAAAATAAGTAACCGAATTCTCGTAATATGTATCATTTAGCCAACTATATCTAGAATCATGAAAATACTATTGAAAACCCCATTAACTTCCACTAGGGGCCTATTAGAAACACAAGATCAGACACGGAGACGCTTGAGAATACAGTATGCACGTACGAGTATGATGGGCGTGGGCGTGAGTGTGGGTGAAGGGACGGAGGTAGGGTGGGCGTGTGAGTGTGGGTGAAGGGGACGCAAGGAAGGTGGGCGTGTGAGTGTGAGTGTGAGTGAAGGGACGGAGGTAGGGTGGGCGTGTGAGTGTGGGTGAAGGGACGCAAGGAAGGTGGGCGTGTGAGTGTGAGTGTGGGTGAAGGGACGCAGTGAGGGTGGGCGTGTCGGGCGGCCCACTAACCCACTGGCCACACACTGCTAGTAGTGGGCTGATTCACTTTCATCACCAGGCTGGACCAAGGCAAGGAGGGAGGGAGAGATGGAGAGAGAGAGGGGGAGGGGAGGAGAAGGAGAGAGGGAGGGTGTGGTGGTGACTCTGCACTTTGCACCCTCCACACCACCACACTGCCACACCTCCACAACACCTTCGTCTGACATTTTGAGGGACGGAAAAAAAAATAAATATCCACCAAGTACACGCAGACTCTCATTTAGGTTGTGTTCTCCCTTGCTCGTGTTGCCTTGTCTCCCAAAAGCACTGGAGTGGAAAGTACTGGTGTGGCCCGCCAAGTGTATCCAGTGCACAGCTGCGTGGCCTCCAACACACACACACACACACACACACACACATAGACAAGCAGTATATATATATAGATACAACACAGTCGAGGACGTAGCAGTACAGTTAGCTTAGTACATGTACAGTACAGTATAAAGTAGGTAAAACACACACACACACACACACACACACACACACACACACACACACTACACACAACTACACAGATGAACCAAGCCACACCTCTACATACCTCATCGCTTACCTTGCCTTGCACTGCCCTGCCTCAACACGCACACACACACTTCACCTCACCCTTCACCGCACAAGCACCACAACACACACACACATACACCACACACGAACCTCAAAACCTAACCTAACCTAACCTCACACCCCACCAAACACCGAAGCTACGTGTCGGGCAGGAAGCAGCACACCTGAGCTGGGAGGAAGGAAGGGCGGAGGGGAGCACACACCTGGGCTGGCAGAGGCGGAAGTCGCAGGTGTGGCTGAGGATTCCCTTAATTTTCCTGTTGATAATAAGACCGTTCCGTGGGCTTACTTGGCACCGCCGAGCTGGGGAGGGGGAAGAAGTGGTCTGGTTACTGTTACAGGGCTGGGAGTGGGGAGAAGGGTCTGATTGCTGGTACAGGGGCTGAGACTGAGAGGATGTGGTTACTGCTACAGGGGACTGAGATGGACCGTGTAGGGAAGTGATTGAGGAAGTAGAAGATCTTATTACTGATACAGGGCTGAGGCTGGGAGAGGCTCTGATTACTGGTACAGGGGGATAACAGTGAATGAGGGTCTGATATAGGGACTGAGACAAGGTACGTAGGGGAGTGATTGAGGAAGTAGATGGTCTGATAACTGGTACAGGACTGAGACTGGGGAGAGGTTCTAATTACTGATATAGTGGACTGAAAATAAGCATACAAGAGTGAATAAGGATCTAGAGGTTGATTCCGGATCTTACTTGGCACCGGTGGACTAAGGAGGGGAGGGAGGGGTCTGGGTATAGATGAAATTTAGCACGAAAGAGATTGAATAAGGGTCTAGAAGTGCTGATTGTGGATATAGGGAGCTGAAACTGAGCAAAAAAAGGGAGGTGTGGTGTTTGAAGGTAGTGTGATACCGAAGAATTTAACTACTTAGGTTAGGACGAGCTGAGGTTGGCAAGGGGAACAGACAGGAGAGAGGGAATGGTGTTTTTAGGTAGAGTAACACCGAAGACTTGAACTGCTCGGGCTAGGACGAGGTGAGATGGTAAAGGCAGTAAAGGTTGGAGAAAAAGATTAAGAGATGCTACGTTAGACTGAGGTGGGACGGTAAAGGAAGCAGACAGAAGAGGGAGTAAAGGCGTGGGTGTTTTTAGGGAGAGTAACACCGAAGACTTGAACTGCTCGGGCTAGGGCGAGGTGAGATGGTAAAGGCAGTAGAGGTTGGAGAAAAAGGTTATAAAATGCTACGTTAGACTGAGGTGGGACGGTAAAGGAAGCAGACAGAAGAGGGAGTAAAGGCGTGGGTGTTTTTAGGGAGAGTGACACCTAAGACTTGAACTGTTTTAGAGAAGGAGTAATTAAGACGTCTCAGAAAATCAATTGGCTTCTCTCTCTCTCTCTCTCTCTCTCTCTCTCCACTCTCTCTCTCCTCTCTCTCTCTCCTCTCTCTCTCTCTCTCTCTCTCTCCCTCTCTCTCTCTCTCTCTCTCATCTCCAGTTTTCTCCTCTCTTTGGGGGAATAGTATTTGAGCAAGGTTTAATTTTTATCCTATCCCTTTTTTTTTTTCTTGCTTAGTCTCTCTCTAATGCATAAGAATAAAAAATAATGAAAAAAAGAAAGGTCATGTATGAAAAGGTTATGAGGCGAGAAGGAATACGGGGGTGTTGTTTGTTTGAGTGTGTGTGTGTGTGTGTGTGTGTGTGTGTGTGTGTGTCGTGTGTGTGTGTGTGTGTGTGTGTAACAAGCAGCGAAAGACTAAAAAATAACCATAATGAAGACGAAATAACAAAACTGGAAGAAAAAATAGACTTAATGAAACCTAAACAAAAGAGAG
>NC_087168.1:22862149-22889649 GCF_035594125.1 Scylla paramamosain
CTCTCTCTCTCTCTCTCTCTCTCTCTCTCTCTCTCTCTCTCTCTCTCTCTCTTCGTTTTTTTAGTCTTTCTGTTACTAATACGTGGAGCGACTGAATAATTTAAGGTGTGTGTTGGGAGGAAATGTTGTTTTTTCCACTATTTCTTTTTTTTACCCTTTTTCGCTGTTTTTCTTACTTTTCTATTTGATGGGAATTGTTTTTTTTTTCACTCACTCTTTTTCACTCTTATTTTTCTGTTTCCCACCCACCCACACACACACACACACACACACACACACACACACACACACACACACACACACACACACACACACACACACACACACACACACACACACCATCCATCATGCAGCAATACTCACACTCGGTGAATATTTTACGGAGCCCGTCAGTACCATCGATCACCACCACCACCACCACCACCACTACCACCACCACCACCACCACCACAGGACCGTCCCCTCTGCACTCTTAAGGATGGAGTATTATCCCTTTGTACTCCTTTTGTATCCCTTTGTATTCCTTTGTAAGCTCTTTGTATCTTGAAGACTCTATATACTTAAGATCTAGATGTACAGTGGCTGCCCTGATGCATACCCCTTTTTATTTATCTTGCTTCTCACGCTTCTAATATTTCCCTTTTTCCATCTCCACTTCGTCACTTTTTTTTTTCTTTTTCTTTCTTAGCATCTGTCGCAGTGTTAAGCTTTCCCTTCCTCCCTTCTCTGTATACGGAACAGACAGGAGGAGGAGGGAAGCTGCAAGGAGCCATCAGGTCTACACGTGGCAGTCTCTATATAAGACAAACGTATTTCTACCTATAATCTCCATTCTTCGTCTTCTTTAGTTAATTTCAGTTAAATAAGTATCTAATGTCTACTAAGAGAGTTCATTACCAGATTTATGCATTCTTGTGTTATTTTTTTAGCCACCCACTCTCCTATACCCATGTTTCCTTCTCTTTTTCCCTTTTCTTCCCTTCCTCTACCATTCCTGTTCCTCCCACCTTCACCAGCGAAAGGAAAGGAAACTATAGACACTTCAAGATTTTTCTACATCATAACAGAGGTCTCTCATTCAAGTCTTCCTGTTTTTCGTGGTGTTTTCATCTCATATTTATCGATGACTATTGCTCTTAATACTCACACCAAGACACGTGACCCACAGTTAAGGAGTCAGATATACCATGACATGTGCTTCGGTCGTCTACGTGCAGTTGGTGTTGCTCGAGTGGCTAAGATCGCCCTCTATCGACCAACTTCGGAACTAGTTTAGCGACTGCAGTTTGGCTCTCTCTCTCTCTCTCTCTCTCTCTCTCTCTCTCTCTCTCTCTCTCTCTCTCTCTCTCTCTCTCTCTCTCTCTCTCTCTCTCTCTGCAGACACTCATCTTCCCTCCCTTCGTCCTCTCCTCATCTCACCCACCTCTCCCTTCCTTTCTCTCTCTCTCTCTCCCTCTCAGTCTCTCTCCCTCTCTCCTCCTCGCCATTTCCAGGATTAGCGTCCGCCCCTCAGCACGTCCCTCTCTCTCTCTCTCTCTCTCTCTCTCTCTCTCTCTCTCTCTCTCTCTCTCTCTCTCTCTCTCTCTCTCTCTCTCTCAGACTTAAGATTCACACCCCAGTCATGGTAACTTTTTTTTCCTCCCGTAAAACTAATTTGACTCAGTTACTGTGTCTTCCTTCGCTGCTTGAGAACACCTCTCTCTCTCTCTCTCTCTCTCTCTCTCTCTCTCTCTCTCTCTCTCTCTCTCTCTCTCTCTCTCTCTCTCTCTCTCTCTCTCTTCTTCGTCTGGTCTTTTTTTCTTTCTTTTTTTTACATTTTCTTCTTCCTTTCATTCCCTCTCCTCCTCTTTAACTCTCTCTCTCTCTCTCTCTCTCTCTCTCTCTCTCTCTCTCTCTCTCTCTCTCTCTCTCTCTCTCTCTCTCTCTCTCTCTCTCTCCCTCCCTTACAAGTCTTATCCTTCCTCAGAACGCGTCCCTTCCCACCCTCCCTCACATCACTCCCTCAAAAGAACTCTCTCTCTCTCTCTCTCTCTCTCTCTCTCTCTCTCTCTCTCTCTCTCTCTCTCTCTCTCTCTCTCTCTCTCTAAGACTTGTCCTTTTCTCCTTTTCTCTCTCAGTGTCCCTTTAATTCTTGTAAAGATTTGCGCTTCTTTCTACACGGGACTGAGTAATTGATGCGATAGATTCCTGCGTGATCACCCCTCAGTCCCTCGTTCCTTTGTTTTCCTTGTAAGCTCCAAGCACTGCCACCCTCCCACCCTCCCTCCCTCTCTCCTTGCTTCCTTACCTTCCTCTCTCCTCGCCCTGCACTTTTATCACCACCAGGGGATGATGTTGAAGCTGTCATGCGGTGTGTTGTGATGGTTTGTCTCGTTCCGTCTTGTAGTGTTGTGCTTGGTGTTTGGGTGTGTGTTGGTGGCTGTATGGGTGAGGCTAGGGGTAATATTAAGGTTTTCTTATGGTATAGAGATGGGCTGTACTCGTGTGTATATCGTTTCGTTATGTTAGTGTTGTATCTGCTGTTTTTTTTTTTTTTTCTATGACTGAAGCTATGGTGCAATTTCAAGTTATTGTGAAGTTTGATGTCCGTCTGTGTGGCGCTGCCCTCTTCACCACTTGACTAATTATAACAGAACTGCAGGAATAGTTTGCAGGCTGAGTGAACGTGAATGATTCTATATGCTAATCTTTTTCACCCTCCCATGACCAGCTGTTTCAGGAGAGAGGCTTATGAAGGCATCGCGGGCGTGAGTGGTGTGTTAGGGTTAATCATTGTATCGTGTGTGTGTGTGTGTGTGTGTGTGTGTGTGTGTGTGTGTGTGTGTGTGTGTGTGTGTGTGTGTGTGTGTGGTTCCATTATTTTTTGTTCTATTTTATGTGCTACTGTTCTTTACTCACACGTTCGGTTCCCTCTTCTTCTTCTTCTTCTTCTTCTTCTTCTTCTTCTTCTTCTTCTTCTTCTTCTTCTTCTTCTTTCTCTTCTACTTCCTCCTCCTCTTCCTTCTCAGCCAACTCATTTTTCTTCCCTCATATCTTTCAAATCCATATCTTCCTTCGCTTCTCCTTCGTGATCTTCCTCCTCCTCCTCCTCCTCCTCCTCTTCCTCCTCCTCCTCTTCCTCCTCCTCCTGCTCCTTCTCTCTCTCTCCGCAATCTTCTCCTTCCAATTTACTTCGCCTTCCCCTATTTCCTCTCTCGCCTTCCCTCCTCCTCCTCCTCCTCCTCCTCCTCCTCCTCCTCCTCCTCCTCCTCCTCCTCCTCCTCCCTTCGTGTTCTCCGTCCAGCACTTCCAGTCTTCCAGGAACCGACCGTAGCTACACTGGAACCTCCTCTCCTCTTCCTCCTCTTCCTCTTCTTTCTTTCCTCCTCCTCCTCCTTCTCTCTTTTTCCTCCGTTCGTCTCTTTTTTTCTTTCTCTTCCCTTTCGTTCTCCCTCGTCCGCTTTAAACTCTTAACTCTCTCTCTCTCTCTCTCTCTCTCTCTCTCTCTCTCTCTCTCTCTCTCTCTCTCTCTCTCTCTCTCATTATCTCCTCCTTTATCCTTTTATTTGTTCTCTCCTCCTCCTACTCCTCCTCCTCCTCCTCCTCCTCCTCCTCCTCCTCCTCCTCCTCCTCCTTTATGGGTGCCTGTAATCTTTCCATAATCTTTCTGTAGCAGGGAGAGAGAGAGAGAGAGAGAGAGAGAGAGAGAGAGAGAGAGAGAGAGAGAGAGAGAGTTCCGTAACACATGCACGGGTAGTAGTACTCGTATGCTGTGTGTGTGTGTGTGTGTTCAGTAGAGGGGGAAGGTTTCGTGGCGTTGAGATACTCTAAAAGGGCCCTCTCTCTCTCTCTCTCTCTCTCTCTCTCTCTCTCTCTCTCTCTCTCTCTCTCTCTCTCTCTCTCTCTCTCAGTCTTCCTGTTTGCCTGTCTTTCTTTGTCCCGCTAAAAGTATTTCACTGTCTTTCCTTCCTTCCTCCCTTGGCTCCCTCTCCTCTCTGTTTATTTTCCTCTCTCTCTCTCTCTCTCTCTCTCTCTCTCTCTCTCTCTCTCTCTCTCTCTCTCTCTCTCTCTCTCTCTCTTGTTCATTCTCCTCTTCCCCTCTCACTCTATCTCGTCTCTTTCTTCCATTACTCTCTCTCTCTCTCTCTCTCTCTCTCTCTCTCTCTCTCTCTCTCTCTCTCTCTCTCTCTCTCTCTCTCTCTCTCTCTCTCTCTCTCTCTCTCTCTCTGTGTGTGTGTGTGTGTGTGTGTGTGTGTGTGTGTCTATCTCTCCCCTCGTCTCCCGTGGTTATCGTTAGAGAGAGAGAGAGAGAGAGAGAGAGAGAGAGAGAGATGAATTAGTGGTGATCGTCATAAGGGTCTGGATTTTCTACTGTGGTGCGGTGTGGTGCGGTGTAAGTGTGGTGTGGTGAGGTGCGCTGTGGTGTGGTGTGATCATACTACTACTAATAATGATGTAGAAGGGAAGAACAGAGAGTTAATGATAATGAACATGCTAACAATAGTAACGAAGATAAGATTTACGATGTTTCAAGAAAGAGACAGAAGAGACTAGTGTTATGTGACTTAGTAATAATAATAATAATAATAATAATAATAATAATAATAATAATAATAATAATAATAATAAGTGAACTTTTTTTTACACCACTCGTAGTATGTAACCGTTGGAGTCACAATAGTAATAGTGTTCTACCCAATAAGGTTCATCAGTGTTGAGTGTTCAGTGATACAGGTGATGAATATAGACGACAGGTGCCAGTTTTCTACGTATCATCACTAAGGAAAGGAGTGTTTGATGCTTCCCTGCTATCTGACATGTTTCCCCTTAAATACCAACCATTCTGATACATTTCCTCTTGCTCTACAGCCCCTCACAGCCACCTGCAACCGTTACACTGACTAGAAATTGCTATCATCTGTTCTTTTCTTTCTTGTTGATGGTTGTAAAAGATTCATCAAGGAAAGGCGTTTTCTGATGCTTCCCTGTTATCTGATATGCTTCCCCCTAAATACTAACCATTTTGATGCATTTCCTCTTGTTTTACAGCCACTCTCAGCCACCTGCAAGCGTTACACTGACTGGAAATTGCTATCATCTTTTCTTTTCTTTCTTGTTGATACTTGGAAAAGATTCATCGGTTTTAGCGCTATGAATTGTTGCACATGTCAGCTTTACTACTCCCTCTCAGCCACTTCCAAGCACATCATTTAGACATTTTATTATTTTCTTTCTTGTTGATGCTGGTAAATCATTGCATATCTCAGTGAAAGGCTTAATGATGTGCTTGATGGATAAAGGCGATGAATGTTCAAGTGAATGCAGTGGGCGGGTATAGATATCGTGTTGCCTTCGTCTGCACCGCCTAGTGGAGGAGCGGTAGGTGATGTAGTGCGGCAGGTGGCGTCCATGAATTTACAGTGACCTAAAACACCAGAGGTCAGGCCGCCGTTCCCGCCCCGCTAGCGCCACGAGCATCGGGAGGGGCGGCTTGCTCTGCTCCGGTCGTGAAAATAAGTTACTGTAGACTGATAGGCCCTCATCACCTCACGGCCCTCCCCCTCCCCCTTATCTGGTGAAATATTGTCCTTACCAGCGGGTTGTGGGGCTGCTGTGATGTGAGGACACCTGTGGGAACACCTGTGTGCCGCTTGGCTCGCCGCACACCTGTCCCGCACCGCAACGTACCACACCGCACCGCCCACATATCCTAAACTTATGAAGCTTCAAATAACCTAAGCTAACCTAACTTAACCTAATCTAACCTAACTTAACCTAACCTAACTTAACCTAACCTAACCTTACCTAACCTAACCCAACCTAACCCAACCTAACTTAACCTAATCTAACCTAACCTAACCTAACCTAACCTAACCTAACCTAACCTTAACCTAACTTAACCTAACCTAACTTAACCTAATCTAACCTAACCTAACCTAACTTAACCTAACCTAACCTAACCTAACCTAACCTAACCTAACTTAACCTAATCTAACCTAACCTAACCTAACCTAACTTAACCTAATCTAACTTAACCTAATCTAACCTAACCTGCTTATAGTGACGGTGTGATGTTCGCTAAGCCTCCACCCTTGAGTGAGGGCCCCGGTATCCTTAAGCTAGAGCAGCGGCAGCATCTCAGGGACGTTAAGGGCTAAGGGCATGTGTCATAAACTTACATTAGACTCCAATATAAACTACTACTGACGGAGTGTTCCTCGCTAAGCCTCTTTGATCAGGGCGTTGAGATCATTAGTTTGGAGCAGCGACAGCATCTCAGGGACACTCAGAGTCCCCACAGTTTGTACTACACTCACCCTGCCCCCACGCCGCCCGCCCCAGCGCCGTGCAGCCGGTGTTAAGCGGGTTTCCTCCGTGCACCGTCGAGTTCCGGAGCGGGGAAGCGGAGGAAATTGGATGCAGGCCGCTCAATCTGCATTTACCCCGACACTGGCTAGGGGCGAGGGCTGGAAAATCAGGATGTTTGGGAGGGGGTGCGCGCCCGCTGGAAATTGTGCCGTGACCAGTTGACGGGCGGCTGGAGATAAAAATTTTACTACAGTCGCATGGGGGCTTGCTTTTTGGGGCGTGCGGGGAGGCTAGGAGACCAGGCACACACACACACACACACACACACACACACACACACACACACACACACACACACACACACACATGCATGCTAATGTTTAAAGATTTGTTATCACAGCTCTGTTGCATAAACCAGCAACAGCACCACCACCACAACCACCACCACCGCCGCCACTACGCACTCACTCAGGGCGAGGCAGGGGCGGCATTTGTTCCCTGGGTGTGCGTGAGCGGCCGTGTCCCTCCACCCCGGCGCCCCAGCCAGTGGTGGAGGGGCGGGGAGCAGCGGCGGCCACGTCCTGCCGGCACTCACTTCCTTGCACAAGTCCCGCCGGGGGATGTGACGCAACAAACACTCACTCACTCACTCACTATCGCAACCTGAAGGAGAGTGACCATTCCCCGCTGCACCTCTGCCATCCCTGGGAGGAGTTTGTTTTATCGGCTTTGCATTGCGTACATTCCTGAGGGAGGCCCTGTGACCGCCACCACGCTGCCTGCCGCCTCGGGCCGCGACCCTCTACCGGGCCAACCCTCGCCGCCACTCTCTGCTTAAATGAGAAACTGCAATCTTTTTTGTGGTTCCCTTTTAATTACGAGACGTCGGGCAAGACCCGTGGTAACTTTTATCAGAAATTTTACCCCCTTTTTCCTTATCGTGTGTGTGTGTGTGTGTGTGTGTGTGTGTGTGTGTGTGTGTGTGTGTGTGTGTGTGTGTGTGTGTGTGTGTGTGTGTGTGTGTGTGTGTGTGTGTGTTCACGCAATGCAAAGCTGCAGTTGTAGATTAAATCCGTTTGTGTGGAATTAACAAAGAAGCGTTTGGATTGAAGCATCAAGCCTCGCTGGTGAGAAGAGAAGGTTTCTCGGCGTGTTATCAGGAGGGCAACCTGAGCTGAGCCCTTTGCTGGCCAGTGCTACCTTTCACACTCCCGCCTTGGGCCTGAGGTGCAAAACCCTCAGAAGCTTCCCCCATCATCCCCGCGGCCCCAACCTTCCCGCTGCGCCGCATCAGTCGTGGCTAGCCGGGCCCTAACTCAGCCTCAGCCGCCCCGTTATCACCTGCGCCAGTCGAAACCTTCATTTATAGTTCTGCATGACCTTTACTTCTCCTTGGACCGCGACGCCCCTCCGCGATGCCTGACTATTGAACACTGATGGAAGTCTTTGGCTTTCCTGTAAGAGCCAAGCGTTTCTTCCCTGCTCAACCTTCCTTCCCTCGAGTTTTCACTGTCGCGCCACGGAACAAGATCCCTAACACTCGCGTCGCCCTCAGGAGTTATTTAGGGACGCCCTCCACGTGCACAGCTACACACACCCGGTCTCAGTCTCCCACCAGCCGCCCTCACGACCCACCGACACCTTACACCCTTTGCCTGCAGTCCCTCCCGCTCCCAGTTCGTGCCCCGACGGGAGGGGGCGGTGCTCAGTGCTGGACCAGGCTAGACAGTCAGGTCACACACACACACACACACACACACACACACACACACACACACACACACACACACACACACACACACACACACACACGTTAATTAGATCAGCCTGGGCGTGAAAGCTTTAATCTGAGCTGAGTTTGGCGAGGCGAATGTTACTTTATACTCGCAAAGAATTGGTAGGATTATGTTTTTTCCTATCTCTCTTTTTTTTCATCTGTGTGTGTGTGTGTGTGTGTGTGTGTGTGTGTGTGTGTGTGTGTGTGCATGCGCGTAACCTGACACCCCGACATCCAATACGAAGCGACAGCAGAGTCTTCCCGCCCCTTCACGCCCCCATATACCTCTGAACACATACACGCACACACACACACACACACACACACACACACACACACACACACACTCATACACACACACGTCAGAAGGCCTTCATCATCGCCCCGTGTGAGTGTGGATAGTGACAGTGAAGTGGCTGCATTAATCTGGAATGTGGCCGTGACCTTCCCTGGCCGCGAAGTGACTCACCTGTCAACATGTAAAGGAGGCGCCCCACTCACTTCCTCATGACTCCATTGTGCCGCTTCTCCCTCACTGCTCGCCATCACTCATAACTCCCGTAAAAGATAGGAAGATTTGTTAGTAATCCCTGTAGTTAGTGAGTATTTATAGTTCTGGGCATATTGAAGATTCCCTCCCCACTTGAGAACAAACCTGGAGTACTTTACTTACTGTCGCAACTATACCAGTCATCCACATACTTCTTAGCAATCGTCAACATACGAGACGATAAGTTCATTAGAAAACGGGAAACTGTAAGAAGCCATGTCCTACACAGAGCAGTCCTTTCATAAAACATGCCTGCCCATTTCCACGTATCAGCCCCATCCATACACATCACCATTAGTTTATGCTCGTGCGGTAAACTAGATAGGTGACAATACACAGCCTTGGGTAGCACATGTATTTGTAACAATGACCTAATACGTTGATATATACGCACAGAAGCTGCCGCGTGTAGGTCTGCTGGCTTCTTCTCTTATGCTCTTATGTTCTTATCTCCACACGTAGGATTCGCGTTTCTTATAGTTCTTCAAGCTCAAGTCGGTTATGGAAGGGTTGGTGTTCAAAGAGATGATACCGGCTCCATTTATCCTGCCTCGTGTCTCAGTCCTTGTCGCGCTGTGTCGTGTGCCCGCTGCGTCTTGTTACAGAGTGCCTGGCGCGTTATGTGAAGCTGTGCCGTGTTCAGGATCATATTCTGAAACACTGCGCCGCACCTCCACTGCATCCAAAAGGCTCTATTTGAAGTCAGACGTGTTTTGAAGGGTATTTTTTTTTACGGTTCTAGTGACAGACTAACAAGATTTCTACATTACTAACGGGAGAAACACACTTGAGAACCAGGTTAGTTAAATCGGTGGCCTTTGAAAATAGCCATGGTGAGAGAGCAAAGCGTCTCTGAATACGGGCCTTAGTGCCACCTGGGAGGCCGTACAAGGGCGCCGCGGAGGGAGTGACACTTGAACCTTACTTAGACTTGCCTTTACGGTTATACGGTCTGCCAGTTGAGCGGTTTCTGTTTTTTTTTTTTTTTAACTCAGTGTGAAGATGAATGATGTGTACAGTGACCGGCAGTTTATGACGCATCTTTTACACACACACACACACACACACACACACACACACACACACACACACGGAGAGCCTTCCTTGCATTCTTACGTCATTCTTTCCCTCTTTCCAGTCTAACCTCCGTGCCAAAGGACCATATTGTGAAAGACTCCTGTCCGCACCTCCACTACATTCAAAAGGCTGTAGTTGAAGTGACAAGGGTTTTCAAGGGTGTTTTTAAGGTTCTAATGACATTCTTACATTATCAACAGGACAAACTCTCTTAGGAACCCAGCTGATGGTATCTGCGGCCTTTGAAAGTAGTCGTGGTTGTGTAGATGTCTCGCGTTCTTTCGGCGGACACTGGAGACTGGCTATGCCCCCAGTGCCCGAGTGCCCGGCGAGTGTCCCGTTGTGAGTGCGCCGCCCCACAAACTGGTCCCGCGGGTGGTGTTGGTGGTGGTGGTGGTGGTGGTGTCCGCGCCGCCACAACTCAGCCCGGGGCGTGTTGGTGCAGCCTGCTGGTTCACTCGACCGGTTTTTCTGCTTCCTCTGTTTCAAGTGTAGCGTCCACTCACTTCCTGATGCGAACATTTTCATTTTGGAAAGAGGGGACACCGCTGCTCTGCGTGGGCCGCCGGAAACGCATCATCAGCTGTCCTGCTTGCCTGCCGCTGTCGTGTCTGTGTCCCACGTGTTACCGCGAAGCCATAACCTCCATGAACCGCCCATGGACACGTGACCCATTAATGTTGTTGTTGTTGTTGTTGTTGTTGTTGGTGGTGGTGGTGGTGGTGGTGGAGTACCTGGCCGTGTTGTAATGGAGCCTGTTAAGTGCGTGAATGCAGCGGTTCATCTAGAACGTAAAAATCTAATAGCTAAGTAGAAAAGCGATATGAAGTTTGACAATGTTTTGTTAATTTTGCATTGGCGAGGTGGGATATTGTGCGGTGAGGGACGTGACGGCGTGATTGTGGTGATGAGTGAGCCACGAGCCAAGGGACGCGGATAGGGGCTGGTGGCAGAGAGGCGCCTCGCTGTTGCTTCAGGAGGGACAGGCCCTGCACAGCCTGGCCGCCCTGCTGTGGTCTGGGGAGTGAGGAAAGGCATTAAGAAACATTCAACTGAGAAGAGACGGATGTTCCCCTCGCACGTCGTGAGTCGCGAGGCAAACGCGAGCCTGGCCAAGTTGATGCTGCGCTTGACAGGCGCCGCGATGCAGCCTGAGCGAGGAGCCTTGGGTATTGTGCCTGTCATTCCCTGTCCCTGGTGGACGGTGACTGTCTCAGCTGCTTCGTGCATGAAGTGTGTGCACTCTGCCTCTGCTTGGGAGTGCACAATGAGGCGAGCAGTGCCTCCACGCCCACGATTCACGCCCACGCTCACTGTCCCGGGCGTGGGCGTGTCTTGGGCAGGGCTGGAGGCCCGCCGCTGATGACTGGAGGTTTTTGATGTCGCTCTTTATCGCTGTGCTCCCATTGTTCAATAGTTTTGTTATTTATTCTTTGTTTGTTTGGCGCGAGCGTGGGACAGTGCCTTTGGGTGCCATCGACTCACAGCGCAGCGGTGCCAAACGCACGGATCGGCCATTCTATTGATTTCACTCACTTGAGTGGGCGATTTAGATTTGAGAAGAATTTATTGATCCGCCAGGCCACGATGTGATGACAGAGGGTCTGAAACAGGGTGATGAGTACGTATAGGGCGTCGTGAAGAGCGAGGAATGTGGATGGTGGCGTGGTGAATGGTGTGGATGTATTGGTAAAGGGAGATCTGGCAGCGCCGCCGCGTGGTGGAGTCAATACGGGTGTGTGCGCGGGAGGTTCAGTGGGAGACGAAACAGCGGCCGGGAGGGTGATTGTTGCGCACGCTCCGGACCTGCCAGCCCCCTCCCCCTCGACCTCTGCTTTTCTGTAAGCCCAAACTGCTGTGGGATTAAGATGGGCAAGGCATAATGAGCGGCCGTCAGGTAGTGGATCAACAAGCCCCTAAGGCGGCTGGTGGGCGAGCTCGGCCAGTCTCCTCCCTGTGAGGGCGCCAGCTTCCTCGCTCTAATGACGTAGTCCACCCAAGGCTCATATTTTTCATGAGTAATGTGCCAATAACCAACTCGAGGACCAAATCGTATGGAAAGTTGATCGTGGAGGCTGAGAGCGAGTGCGTCCCTAAGGTCTAGTGTGTTCGACAGGCCGCCTGGAGCAATAGACCGCTGGTGCAGTGAGCGATGGACCCATGAAGATATCGTAAGACAGGAGTTCATACAGTTCACCAGGACATATCATGCTAGTGTACATACCGGTGAGTACATTGTGGCTTGCTGTGTGTGTGTGTGTTTGTGGGTGATGGCTTGGTTATGTATGGGTAATAGTGGGTGTTCTGACTGCCCTCCGCCCACCACAGCCGCCCCAGCACGGCCCAGCGTCCTCCGCCCCTCAGCAGGCTCCCCGCGTTGCACAGAGCGTGGCTAGATTGCAATGTTACCACTTAAGAAAACATCAAAGACCACAGGCCGCTAACAAGGCCCAGTGAGGCCCTGGGGTGGCCGGGGAAGGAGAGAGAGAGAGAGAGAGAGAGAGTGCCACCTGACATCCCTCCCCCTCTCCTTCCAACTCTCCCCCGCCCACTATGAAATCAGTGCCCTTATGTCAAATCCAGGTTATTTAGTCAACTATTTCTTCGCATTCTACAGTCTGAATTTATTGTGGGTGACTAGTTTTTTTAAAGGCTTGGATTGCTTCAGCATGGTCGTGGCTGTGGCGGCTGAGTGCTGAGGGTGAGGCTGAGGCTGAGAGGTGCTGGGGAATGCTGGGGTAGGGGCCACTCTCCGCTTAGTATTCTGTAGTCACATGCACAAGGTCAGCCAGAAGCGAAGCACTCTCTGACCTCATTCTGTAAGAGGCGCATATGTACAGTGCTGAGTGCTGGGCTCCATAATGACTGACTCCTGCCATATTTGCTGTGCGTCATGAGCTGCCCCGGTCGAGGAGTGTGCTTGTTGTTCTGGTAGGCGGAAAAAATAAATCGTTTGCTATATCTTTCTTTTTTCTTTTTCTTTTTTTCCGTTTTTTTTTTTTTTTTACCGTGCATCAAGAAAATGTAATGTTTTAAGCTGAGTGTGTTCAGAGTGAGGCAAACTGTGTCTGCTTATTAATGAGGACTGTGTGTGTGTGTGTGTGTGTGTGTGTGTGTGTGTGTGTGTGTGTGTGTGTGTGTGTGTGTGAAGGTAAGCGAGGACACCCTTCTCCTTTCTCTCTCTCTCTCTCTCTCTCTCTCTCTCTCTCTCTCTCTCTCTCTCTCTCTCTCTCTCTCTCTCTCTCAGTGTAGCAGTCCTAATTAGTTATGCTTTATATACCTGGATCTTTAAATATTCAATGTGCACAACAGTTAATGTTCACTGAGGCAGGCTTGGTGCAGTGAGCGCCTTGGCCTGAGCTTGGCGTGGCGAGCGTCCTGAGCCTGCCAGATGACAGCAGGAGGCAGTGAAAGGAAGCACGGCCAGGCAGATTAGGTGAGGCCAGCCAGTTGCTGCCAGGAATCGAGGTTGGAAGAAAGAGAAGGAGAAAAAAGAAAGGTTACTTTGTCAGGGGGTGTCCGATGGCCTATCTTGACAGCGAGTGAATGTAGGCGAGTTGGGACAAGGGGACAATGAGATCGTAGAAACGCCCTTAGGCACTCGGCGGTTCCTAGTCTTTTTCACAGGCGCCGAAGACCCTTATCGAAAACACACTCCGTACTACACTGGCCAATTCAAGTGAACATTTGGGTAATACAAAGAGGAAATTCACTCCTGATCAAAGCAAGAATAAAATAAATGATTGCACCGAACTTCAAGAGTATACATGGATAAAACTAAAGATAAATTCACTTCCGATCAATACAAATTCACTTCCGATCAATAGAGAGAGTAAATGAGTCCACCGAACCTCCAGAGTATATTTGGACAACATGCAGCGGGTCTTAATGCGATTTTTGCTCTCTTGCTTTTAGGAGGCGATGCGGGAGATGTGTGTGTTTGTGTTGGCACGCCCCATCACCCTCAAAGTGTCGTCCTGAATAATATTATAAAAAAAAACCACTTGCCTAAAGATTGAATGCACAGTAAGTACAAGAATACTCATACAGCAACATGAGACACCCAGCCGACGGAGGGAGTACTTTAATTGCTGCTCCTGGGACCTTTAAAGTTTAAATACCCACGCGTGTGTCACATGAGCTGCATCTGTCACCCATCCTTTACCAGAATCTCATAAACCCTAGCCTGAAGCACATTTTGAACCGAACACTCCCCTTTAAGTTAGACTGCGAGTGAATAATATAGAAAAGAACTGTTTGTGAGAGCCTCCTAAATCAATGGAAGTTCAGACGAGTGTAGAAAGGGTAGTGATGTTAGTAAGACTCGCACCGCACTTCCACTACATTCTGAAGGCTGTAGTTGAAGTTACACGGGTTTTTAAGGGCATTATTACGATTCTAGTGGCAGATTAACACAATTTCCACATTAACAACAGGAGAAACGCTCTTGAGAACCCGGCTTATCATCTCTACGGCCTCTGAAACTAGTCATGGTGAGAGCAGAGCGTTTTAGAAGACAGGCCTGAGTGTCATAGGTAAGGTGTAGGTGAGGTAGTGACTGGCTTTATGTTAAGGCCCGGCAGAGGCGATGGTTGGCCCGGGAACAAGACAGGAGGGAGGTGAGTGCAAGTGAAGTGCTGACGCTTGGGTGAGGTTCCATCCAGAGTGCATTAGTTAGGAGCGCCTGGGAGAGGAAGTGATTGATTTTGTGTGAGGATAGGTGGAGGTGATGGTTAGCCCGGGAACAAGGCTGGAAGGTCGAGGAGTGAGGGAGTGAGGGAGAGTGGGGGAGGGAACCTTGTGGCTGCCAAACAGAGACCCCTCCCTCACTCCCTCCCTTCCCCTAACCAAGGCTGCTCTCTTCCTTCCTTCCTTCCTTCCTTCCTTCCTTCCTTCCCTCCATGCACTTACGAGCAAACTCCCACCAGTCACACGCCAAACACTCGGAAAATCGACGCAGTAGGAAAAAAATCTAAAATTCAGAAGAAAACGTCGATTTATATTCATTTCCTTTAAATTTCATCTCGTCTTGTTTACAACGCACGCTGCCAGAGGTCGGAGGCTCAAGTTGTCATACACGGTAAACACAACACGGATATTACACGTGTCTCACTATATACTCGTATATCTGTCTCTCTGTCGTCCAGGTGCCCTCATCAACATTGCTCCTTTACCTGACGTGGTCTATAAATATGCAGCTCGTGTGCCCTAGATTTAGAAAGGCTGAACTTAACTTTTTTCCACCTCTATTTTTTCTCCCGTACGTGTTGGTGACGGGGCTGGCGGACGCACGATTGCTTAGTAAAAGTATTTGGAGGTGGAAGGAAGGCGGGCAGCGTGGCCAGAGGAGGGAGAGAAGGGAGCAAGGGAGAGGGCGTGTGGGATGTGCCGACCTAAGGGATAAAAAATAGGAAAATGTTTAAATGTTTCTTCGCCTCAGAGAGAGAGAGAGAGAGAGAGAGAGAGAGAGAGAGAGATTTAAAGGTCATGTCTTTTCTCATTCTGAATCATTCATGTCTGAACATCCATATTCTCATCTCATCTCCTCCTCCTCCTCCTCCTCCTCCTCCTCCTCCTCTGCATCCTCCCTCTCTCGTCTTCCCCACCACCCACCACCTTTCCTCCTCCTCTACCTACCACCACCACCTCTTCCTCTTCTTCCTCCTCTCATCGTCTTCAGCGTCATCTACCACCACCTAGCAACCTCCTCTTGCCACCACCACCACCACCACCACCACCACCATCATCTACCATCTACCGTCTTCTCCTCACGTCTCCTCCACCTCCGACCTCCTCCTATCGGCATTTTTTGTCAGCCGGGATAGTTTCAGAGGAACGACAATGGTGACTAATGACGGACCTAATCGCTCCCAAATCCTCATTGTTGGAACCCTCGTAATGATGCGTGTGTGTGTGTGTGTGTGTGTGTGTGTGTGTGTGTGTGTGTGTGTGTGTGTGTGTGTGTGTGTGTGTGTGTGTGTGTGTCTATCCTACGTACACAGCAAGGAGCAGGACGGGAGTGAAAGGCGGTCCTGTGTGTGTGTGTGTGTGTGTGTGTGTGTGTGTGTGTGTGTGTGTGTGTGTGTGTGTGTGTGTGTGCCCCATAAGGTAAGGGTGAGGTATCTTGCAATGGGATGGATATTGTCTGACCTAATAAAAAAAAAATAGTTAAAAAAAATAGCATTAATTAGTGGGTAGTTGAGTGAATGTGGATATCAGAGAGAGAGAGAGAGAGAGAGAGAGAGAGAGAGAGAGAGAGGGGGAGGAGGAGAGGTAGGCTGAGTGTGAGGGGGAGGGGAAGCAAGGGATGAGGGCAATATTAGTGATGGGCCTTTGATGGGAATACGGGTGGTGGGGGGATGGGAAGGGGAGGAGAGAGAGGGAGAGGGAGAGGGAGTTCGTACATTTATAGTGGAATAGTAATTGTAAGAGAGAGAGAGAGAGAGAGAGAGAGAGAGACTAGGAGTATACGTGTAAAATATCTTTCAGGCTCTTTCTCTCAGGCTCTCTCTCTCTCTCTCTCTCTCTCTCTCTCTCTCTCTCTCTCTCTCTCTCTCTCTCTCTCTCTCTCTCTCTCTCGAGGCAGCGAGGCAGGATGAGGCCCACCAGCGCGAGATGAGAGGTGAGAGGGGAAATGAGGATGTGGGCTCTGCTGCTGGGAGGGAGAGAGAGAGAGAGAGAGAGAGAGAGAGAGAGAGAGAGAGAGAGAGAGAGAGAGAGAGAGAGAAAGGTGAGTGAGGGGAGAATACGATCATTTTAAGATCAGTAGTAAGAGTTAAACGTGCATTTCCTTTGGCGGTGTGTGAGAGAGAGAGAGAGAGAGAGAGAGAGAGAGAGAGAGAGAGAGAGAGAGAGAGAGAGAGAGAGAGAGAGAGAGACGATGACTACTACTGCTTCTACTTCTTTCACTAATAGCCACTAATTCTGCTCTGTGTGTGTGTGTGTGTGTGTGTGTGTGTGTGTGTGTGTGTGTGTGTGTCTAAGTGACTTTAGAGAGGGAGGGATTAAATTGTGGCCTCAGCTTTCCATGTTTATGATACAGTGGCGTGTGGTGCCAACCACAAGAGAGAGAGAGAGAGAGAGAGAGAGAGAGAGAGAGAGAGAGAGAGAGAGAGAGAGAGAGATCTTTCCCTCTCCAACCCAAACAAGTGAGCAAGAGCACCAAGCCACACACACACACACACACACACACACACACACACACACACACACACTCAGGCCACGAGAAAAGAATAGCTTGGGATGGAGGAAGGAATAGGAGGGGACGGAGGAAGCAGACAAACAAACAAGCAAAATAAAACCAGGAACAAAATTAGAGGGCAAGAGGTGCGTGGAAAGAGAGAGAGAGAGAGAGAGAGAGAGAGAGAGAGAGAGAGAGAGAGAGAGAGAGAGAGAGAGAGAGGAAGCGGGTGTGGTAACAGGTTATTCTGAGCTGGGGAGGGAAAGAGGAAAACGTTGTCTAGTCAATGTAATGTAAAAATAAAACCTCCAAGAAAGAGAGAGAGAAAGAACGTCCAAATTACAGGATACGAGCGATCAGGGAGAAGCGAGACTCGAGAACCGCCTGACGAAGCTTAAACTACCTGCCGGAGAAACTGAAGGATGAACAGGAGGACGAGTGAATGAGCCGCGCGGGTGACGAAGACCAGTTCCCAGAGACAGATAGATAGGTGGATAGTTTGATAGACAAGTACTTTATTGATCGCAAACCCAAGAAAATACATAAAAAAGATGCCTTAGTAAAGATATCATGAGTGGTCCAAGTATATGTTCAAATTACAGTATTTTGCTGCTTTGTGATACGGACGTGAAAAGGAAACGAAATATACTGACACAACACAACAAAAAACTTAAAGAATACAACACTAAAAGTAAATTGAACAGTAAATAAAAGATAACACACACACACACACACACACACACACACACACACACACACACACACACAAAGGCAGGTCACTTATATGTATAGGAGCAGGGAGTAAGATAGGGAGTGGTGGAGTTTCGCTGGTGGTGCCTTATGGCCGCAAAACACGTGACGCAGAGCCGCGGGGAGGCAGTTTATGGCGCCGCGGGGGAGGGGAGAACGGCGGAGAGGCGAGATAGATAGAAATACGTAGTGGAGACAGGAAAGAGAGGGGCAGGTCAGGAGAGCAAGGGAGGTGTGGGAGGGGGAGGTATGGGAGACAGAGGGACAGATAAGGCATAAAGGGAAGGAGAAAGCCGGAGAGTCATGCTAGTACCGAAACGAGGAAGGGCCGAGTTGAGATGGGGCCGAGCTGCGGTGCAAGTGGAGGAGTAATTGAGATTGTGGAGAGATGGAGGGGTGGACGAGAGGGCCGCAGCAGGTGACAGTGGCCATCTGGCGCCGCGCCGCACCGACTACCGAGGCGTAAGTGGGTTGGGAAAGAGCGAAAGCCTAAGATTTCGTTGTGGCTGCGATGGTCGTGACAGTCTTCTGGGAAATGCTTACGACACGGGGACTGAGCAGTGTTGGCCACGCTCCTTGTTATCCTGCTTTGCAACTTTCCTTTTTGAATTTGAATAGCGATTAGGCAGGATTATACTCTCCAGGTCTTGCCTTTTACCGCCCTCTCGCTCGTAAGGAAATGACTGCAGCGTTCGTGGTGGACTTGTCTCTGCTGGGGGTTGTGGTGAGTCGGTGAGTGTCGCTTCTTCGCCTCCTCCTCCTCCTCCTCTTACTCCTTCCCCCTTTCCAGCCTGACGCCGCGGTGCCAGCTGGAAGACGAGCTGGAATTTAACATTAGCGTAATTAGGTCACCAACTCAGCTGTGTTTTACGTGAATTACTCACCTGCACGAAGCAAACAACACACACACACACACACACACACACACACACACACACACACACACACACAGCCCAACCCGCCCTCCCCTCACTCACTATTAATTATGTCTGTGAATTGGCGTGTCCGGCGGCTTGTCCCTGGCGGCGCCCCACGCGTGACCCGCGGCTGGGGACTTGAAGGCTGCTGGCTGGGGCTGGGGCGTGTCTGGGGAGCGAGGGACTGATAGCTGGGGCGGGGGATGAGCTGTGAGTAGGGAGGGTGTTAGTTGGTAGTGGGGAACGTGACTGGGGCGGGAGGGCGTGATGGGGGAGGATGGTATTGATAGACGTGACTGGGGAAAGGTGTGGAGTGCTGGGTGGGGCTGGGGAGTCGTGGGCTGCTGGTTGGTAGTGGAGGACGTGACTGGGGAGGTGTGGGGTGCTGGATGGGGCTGGGGTGAGCTCAGGAAGGATTCTTAAGACTGGCCCTATCCTGCCTATTGTCTTGATCGATAAGCGGAGATAGTAGAGGCGAGGCAAGACAGCTCCAGCCATCGCCTCTTCTTCAGTTGTGCTTAGACGCTTTTCCCAAATCTCCCGGCGTCTTATCTCGGCTTTGAACTGACTCTCGTGGAAGTTATTGGAATCCTGCGCCACCACTCGGGAGAAGCGCCCCTGAGAACACGATTGAACACCGCTGCGGCCTTTGAAATCAGTTCTAATGAGAGAACAAAGCATTTCAAAATACGAGCTTGTCTCCTGTCTCTCTCACAAAGTCCTCTGCGGTGTTGCGCCTCTTGCTGTCTTGTTCTGCCATCAATTGCATGTTTGTTGCGCCTGTCAGCTTACCAACCACTTGCCTCTGTGCTGTGCTAACATACACGAGCACAAACCTCAACTTTCTAATTACTCCTATCCATATTGTGTCCACCCAACCTCATGCAAGAGTCGCTAATCATCATCTTTAGCGGTAATCTCTCATTAATTCTGTGTCCACCGAACCTAAAGCGAGAGTTTATCATATTCTTTAATAGTGAATCCCCATCTGTATTGTGTCCAGCGAGCCTAGTACGAGAGTTAATCATTGTCTTCACCGGTAATCTCTAAAATCCCTGCTCATGTTTTTATTCTCTCTCTCTCTCTCTCTCTCTCTCTCTCTCTCTCTCTCTCTCTCTCTCTCTCTCTCTCTCTCTCTCTCTCTCTCTCTCTCTCTCTCTCTCTCTCGAGCGCCTTCAGCAGAGAGGAGCAGCAGGACGGGAGCCTCGGGAACCTCTCTCGCCTCACCCACTGCGAGACTGCCGCTGTTTGGTGCACTTAAAGACCAGCCTGCTTAGTGGACCCTTTTTTTTAACCAATACTTTCATCTTTTAGCTTGCGAGTTTTCATGTAAGGACACACACACACACACACACACACACACACACACACACACACACACACACACACACACACACACACACACACACACACACACACACTCTTCGCCCCATCCTGCTAGCCGATACGCCACAGGGGTCCAGTAGTGAGGGAGACCGTCCCCCCCCCATCCCCTCTAGGTCATCCCTCACCATGGTCCCTCCTCCCCTCGGTGCCTGGGTGCCGCGGCGGGATCCCCAGCGGAGGGCGGGAGGCAAGTGTCGCGTGCTGCCGCCGCTACGCCGCCGCGCCTTCCCCTGGCAACAGAAATGGCTTCGTTCCTGCACTCAAAAATTCCTTTACGCGGATGAGTTGGTTGGAGGGCGAGTGTGTGTGTGTGTGTGTGTGTGTGTGTGTGTGTGTGTGAGTGTGTATGCTTCGCCCTCTGTAACTGTGTATGGATGTCTCTCTCTCTGTGTGTGGATGTCTTGCCCTCTCTGTGTGTGGATGTCTTGTCCTCTCTAACTGTGTGTGGATGTCTTGGCCTTTGTAAGTGTGTGGCTGTGTGGATGCCTTGCCCTCCTACCTTGCATGTGGCTGTGTGTGGATTTCTTTCCCTTATGGTAGTGTGTGGATGTGTTTGGGTGTGAGTGGATGTGTTTGGCTGTGTGTGGATGCCTTACCCTTCTCGTCCGTGTGTGTTCATCTGTATTCGTGTGGCTGCCCTACCGTTTATGCTTGTGTGTGTCCATGTGTCCGTGCGGCCGCCTCCCTTTCCGCTAGAACCGCCTCGGAAATACTTGGGTCCTTACGTTCGGGGCGCGGCAGTCATGTCCTTCCTCAGCGCAGCGCACACAGGCATTCACTTCCCTGTCGCTACTTTGGTAAATTACTCATTGCTTCCTCTCTCTCTCTCTCTCTCTCTCTCTCTCTCTCTCTCTCTCTCTCTCTCTCTCTCTCTCTCTCTCTCTCTCTCTCTCTCTCGCGAAAAATCCGTGAAGGTGAAGAGGACGAGTTGGGGTAGGTGATTGGGCGGGGCGGAAGGGCGGGGCGGAAGGGCGGGGAAGGAAGGGTGGTCATGTAATGCGGGCGGGTCGGAGTTGGGCTGGTCTTGATTGGACTGGGCTAGAAACTGTACGGGGCCTGGCTGGGACTTGGCTGGGCTGGGCTGGAAGGTGGGAGTGAGTGGCTGGTTGGGTGCAGGTATACTCGTACAAGTACAGAAGGGTACAGGTTCCCACAGTGAGATCACCTAGTCACCTGTCACTCATCACCTTCCTCCACCTACTTCCCGTTGTGCACCTGCCAGCCACCTCCACCTGTGTGCCTCAGCTCCGCACTTCTCCATTCCCCCTCCTCGTTTTTCCCTCCCGCAGGTGGGTGGGTGGGTGGTTGGTGGATTTGCCGCGATGTTGTGTTGGCGAGTTGGTTTGCTGGCGTTGGTTTGTGACTTGTGTTGAGTTGTGGTGTTTTGTTCTGGTGTTTCGTGTTCTTCCTGGTGATAGAAGTAGTTGGGGGTGGTTTGTTTGTGTTACTGTTACTATACTACTACTACTACTACTACTACTACTACTATTTATTTTAACGTATCCTATCATTGTCCATAAGAATAGCCGGATTACTATTACCACTACTACTACTACTATTATAGCAATTTTCTTAACGTATCCTATCATTACCCATAAGAAATAATGACTGGTCTCTACATAATTACTACTACTACTCCTACTACTACTACTACTACTACTACTACTACTACTACTACTACTACTACTACTACTACTACTACAATTATCACCATCAGCACCACCACCATCATCATTAACACGTGGACGATTAAATATGAAGTGTGTGTGCGTGGGCGTGGCGGAGTCTCGTGTGTGAGGGCACTGAAGGCGGCGCGGAGGCAGCACAGCGAGGGGGAACGACGTAGACTGAGTTGGGAACCGAGCGAGTAGGCTTACCGTGATAGAGGGGAGAGAGGGAGAGGGGACAGAGGGATGGGTGAGCGTTTGAGGGGAGTAGCGAGGGGAGAGGGGAGGCGTGAGGGGGAGTGAAGCACCTCATTAGCGAGCCAGGGGACGAGTAGAGGGGACGAGGGACAGTTCTTATCTAGCTACACGTTTTCTGTAGTGGTGTACCGGCTGGGACGAGGAAGCAAGACAGGAACACGTCATTGCGTTGGCTAAATTTGGCTCGGAGGGAGTGAAAATCATTAAATCAGACACAGTAACCCAATTAGCACGCATTATTAACAAGAAAATTTCCTCTGTGAAGCCAGCACAGGTGTAATAATTAATTCATTCTCAACAGGTGTCTGACTCATCGTATTATATTGCCAGAAACACACTATACTCTCACACACAGACAAAGTTAAGAACGAAAACAAAGGAAGTTGCAAGGACCCTTTAAACCTATACACGTGGCAGTCCCTCTATTAAACATGCCTACTCACTTCCACCTATCATCCCCATCCATAAAATTTGTCCAATCTTTTAAAAGCTACGTATTGACTTGACACTATTGTAAGAAAAACCTAAAAATCTCAGTGTAATATGCTTGGGTGGGGGTTTAAAAAGGTGGCTTATGTTGATAATAGAACGCTGAACATTACTGGGGAGGAAGGAACGAAGGAAGGGATGCGAGAGTCCTGCTGTCGGTGAGTGGCTGGGTGACTGGGAACACGAGACGGAAAAATAAGATAAAAGAATAAAGATAACTAACCTGGCTGAAAAAGAAAGACAAAAAAGGTGAAATAAGTGTATGTGTGTGTGTTGCTTGAGTGCCCCAGGAGCAGGAAATGTCCCGGATTCCTCACGATTTCTCAATAGAGCGAGTCCCGGAGAGGATGAGGTATTTCGATTAGAAGGTCTGTCCGCGGAAAATAGCCGTGAGGAAGATGGATTGCGACCGTGAGGGTTAAGGGAGAGGCGATGAACGGGGACTCAGGAGGTGCGAGGCGCCAAGAAACGGTGGGCGATGCTTGAGAATCGTGAGAATGATAGAGAGGAGGTAGTGGTGGAGGTGGTGATGGCGGTGATGGCGGTGGAAAGGAAAAAGTTACCATATTGACGTTAGGAAGAAAGTTTATATGGAAGAGAGAAGGGAAACTTTAGAAAGACGGCGAGGGGAAGTCAGTGGGAGGGGAGACGTATTGCCAGCACTGAACAAAGGGAAGCTAACTTTGGAGGCCACGAGAGGCGGCGTGGCGAGGCGTGGCGTGGCGAGGCGCGGCGTAGTGAGGCGCGGCTTGGACCAGGCAGGTGGACGGTCCATCCCACCTGTCCCCGCCGTCACTCCCCTGCAACTGACGTGCGGACACTCGCCACTCATCACGCTGCAGGAAGGCGAGTGTTTCCTGCCGGCGGAGGGAAAACTGTTGCGAGACCAAAACGATGTAGGAAACAATACACGAAAAAAAATAAATAAAAATACATACACGGAAAATAGATGAATAAATAATATAATAGGAAAGAAATGATGAGGGAAATAATATGTTCTTAAGATAAACACTAAGATTGCCTCACGTAACCCACACCTGACAAAACATCCACCAATTCTGGATGATCCTTTTGACCTTCCTTCGGGGACCGGCACCTCAGTGGGCTTTTTTTTATTTTTTTTATTACCGTTCTTTTCTTTACCCTCGGCCAGTGTCTCTCTTACACACACACACACACACACACACACACACACACACACACACACACACACACACACACACACACACACACACACATCATTCACTCCCACGAGACTTGCAACGTGCTTCCAGTGACACATCTTTACATCTTACGCCTTGCCTCCTGAGAACCCGCTACCCTCTTCACTGCCAGGGGGCGTGGCAGCCTGGCACTGACACGAACGCCAGGTCAAGCACACCGCCTGCCACCCACTAGCACCACCACCACCACCACCACCGCTACCGCCACCCTCTCATATTACAGCGGACAATGAAAGAGGTGTTGAAGCGACTGACGATGATGGACATGTAGCAAGATTGTCCCACTCTAGATTCCTGAGCAGAGAGAGAGAGAGGAAGGAAAGTGTCCTAAAACAGTGTGTCTCTGCTGCTTCTGTGTCCAGCTGCTGCCCAAGTCATCACTCAGAGAGGACCGGATTGGGAGAGGCATGGACGGGGCAGGAGTGGGGCAGGGTATACAAGTGGAGGCCTTTGCTGGGACGGGACACACGGATCGGGGAGGAACCAGGGGAGGGTGCCACGAGGGAAGAGTCTCAAGGGATGGCTGTGTTGGGACTAGGAAGCAGAAGCAGGAGAGGAATGAGGAGAAGCAGAAACCAATGTGCATTTTCTGAGACATTTCCGCGCCACACTTCCAATAGTTTCAGAAGGCTCTAGTTGAAGTGACAGGTTTCCAAGAGTGTTTCTATGATTCTAGTGACAGATTAACACGATTTCTAGACTATTAAGTGAAGAAACACACTTGAGAACCCGGCTTATCATCTCTGTGGCCTTTGAAATTAGTCGCGGTGAGAGAGCAAACACTGAACACTAGCTAGACGTAGGAGAGAGAACATAAGAACATAAGAACATAAGAAATAAGGGAAGCTGCAAGAAGCGACCAGGCTTACACGTGGCAGTGAACAGGTAGCCACAGTCAGTACAAAAGTGCAGTGTAGCTTGGTGGCAGTGACTAACAGTGCATAAGAGGACACAGCGCGGCACTTTCACATCCCCGTGCATGTTTTAACACTTCTCTGTGTCCATGAGGAGCCAAAGGATCTCTCTGTGCGCCGCAGCCTCAGAGGGCGCGCCACAAAAAGCCTGTTTACTCATTATCTCTGGAGAGCATCCCCTTCCTGCCCTTTTTATTGTAAACATGTTACATTTATCATGGCCTGTGTTGTGTTAGTGCTCGAAGGCGTGGTGTGCTGGAGGCAAGCTGGGGTTAGTGTTGGTGGTGGTGGTGGTGGTGGTGGTGGTGGTGGTGGTGGTGGTGGTGTCCTTCTTCTTTTTCTTCTTCTTCTTCTTCTTCTTCTTCTTCTTCTTCTTCTTCTTCTTCTTCTTCTTCTTCTCCTCCTCGTCCTTATTATTATTATTATTATTATTATTATTATTATTATTATTATTATTATTATTATTATTATTATTCCTCTTTTCCTCCTCCTCCTCCTCCTCCTCCTCCTCCTCCTCCTCCTCCTCCTCCTCCTCCTCCTCCTCCTCCTCCTCTACCTCTATTTTCCTCCTCCTCCTTTAAACTCAGCTAGTCGAGAGGTTAGGTGCTTCTCTCTCTCTCTCTCTCTCTCTCTCTCTCTCTCTCTCTCTCTCTCTCTCTCTCTCTCTCTCTCTCTCTCTCTCTCTCTCGTCCCGTGTGAGGCGGTGCGTTGGATATAAGTCGACGTGGTAATTACTAAGAGGTGTGTGTGTGTGTGTGTGTGTGTGTGTGTGTGTGTGTGTGTGTGTCAGGGAATTACGAAGGAAACACAAGGCTAAGTGAAAGCTTAAATGGATTAATTGACAGACTAAGCGGTGGTGGTGGTGGTGGTGGTGGTGGTGGTGGTGGTGGTGACTTAGCTTTTAGAAGTGCCGTAGAGGTTAATTCCCCACTCTAAAGTAAGGATGGTAGTGACTTAGTGTATGTAATAGAGGGTAGTTTATATTCTAAAGCCAGCCATTATTGTAGTTGGTGGTGGTGGTGGTGGTGGTGGTATACAGAATATAGCAGTGTTTTCTACTCAAAATAACCATTAGGAATTCATGTTGCTGGTGGATTAGTCTATGTAAAAGAGAGTATTTTTTTTTCTTTTTCCAATTCCCAAACTAGCATTACTCAATTTGTTGGTGTTTCATTGCATGCTGAAGAGATTCCTGTCCCTGTCATAAAGCCAGCATGTCTTGTGTTGCAGTTTTCTTTCTCTCTTTCAGTCACAAAACCAGTTAGAGGTTTTATTTTTCTCTCTTTCAATAATAAAGCCAATATTTCTTTACCTGTAGCTTTTATTTATTTATTTTTTTTTTTTTTTACCTCAGTCATAAACACAGTATTTCTCTAGCTACAGCATTTTTCTCTTTGTCTCTCTCTCTCAATTACAAAGCTAGTATTTCTCTAGTTGGTGGTGGGTTAATGTATGTAGAAGAGAATATTTTCCATCGCAAGCCAAGCAGTGTGCCTGTGTGGCGGGTGGCGTTTATTTTTCGACAGGTGGCCGTGTTCCCTTCAGCTGCGGTGGTGTGTGTGTGTGTGTGTGTGTGTGTGTGTGTGTGTGTGTGTGTGTGTGTGTGATGGATAAGATAAGATGGCTTGCTGATTACAGGTGATACAATGATCTAGACATAATAAATGAGTTGCATATATCATGTGATAATACGAGATAACACACACACACACACACACACACACACAACACACACACACACACACACACACACACACACACACACACACACACACACACACACACACACACACACACACACACACACACATATACACACACACACACACACACACACACACACACACACACACACCTGCAGTCTGTAAGTCAATTTGTGTCATAAATAATCAACACTTATGGTAAACTAACTCGTGTTGCCTTTTTTTTTTTTTTTTTTGAAGTGTATTATCGTTTTTTTTTTTATCCTTTCTTATTTTATTTGTTTATTTATTTGTATATTCATCTATTTATTCATTCATTTGTTTATTATTTAATTTTACCATTGGCTCTTATTTTCATACCCATACTTAAGAAAAAAAACACTAAAAGCTACCAACATTATTTAGAAATCCCTGTAGAAGGTCGTGATTTCCTTATGTATATATATATATTAACATAGAAAGCATTATTTATTCACTTTTCCATTGGCTTATCTTGATATATATAAAAAAAAACACAACAGCAAGCTAACAACATTACGTGGAATTTCCTGAAGAGATCTTAATTTTTTTTTTTTTATTTATTTATTTATTTTTTTTTATATATACACATACTGACATTGGAGGCATTATTTTTTGACGTGTAACTTCCTTCCCGGACGCCGCCAGCCAATCACCTGCACTCTCTAAGCCTCATGCAGCGCCTCGCCTTGATGCCTCATGAATACAGCGCATCAGACCAGTCACGTCCCTAAGCTTGTGTTACCCCGTCGATCCGCGCACCTTGTCACGCACCTCAGGCCCCTCAACCCCCGTCCACCCAGCCCCCCTGTCCCTGCCTTATGACTGCTCTCGTTCATGTTTGTCTTAGCCTTGTTACAGCCCTCTTAAATTCCTGTCATAATCCCTGTCTACTCCAGTTTACCCCTTTCCCAGTTCTGTCTGTTCCTATCACAACTTATGCACATTTCTGTCCTATTTTTTTTTTTTTTTTCACATTCCCGTCTATTCCTATCACAACCACACCCACCTCTCTCCCAGCTCTGTCTTAGCTCCCATCACAACCCCGTCTATCCTTGTGTTGTCCTAGCTAGAACTGTCCATTACCTGTCAGTCCTCTGTTCATCTCTTTCAGCTCCCTCTTAGCCCTGTCCACCCCTGTCACATCCACACCCACCTCCGTCCTAGCCGTGCTCCAGCCCCGTCTCTTCTTATCCTAGCCCCCGTTCATCCTTGCCCCAGCTTTGTCACAGTCTTGTCCATCTCTCTGTCAGAAACCCGTTCATCCTTGTCCCAGCCTCGTCTAGCCTCGCCCCCATCCAGT
>NC_087168.1:22894649-22904649 GCF_035594125.1 Scylla paramamosain
AAGCGGGTGTGCGGGGCCGTAACAGTGAGTGGCGAGGGTGAGGGTGAGGGTGTCTGTGCTCGGTGGAGGGTTGGCTGTCGGGTGTCAGGTCTCGGCGGTGAAAACGTGAAGGTGGTGAAGGTGGTGGTGCTTCTCCCTCCACATGCCTGCACGCGGGTCGCCCTCTGGCCCGCCGTCGCTCAGGATTTGCAGCTCTACGATCTGACTTCTCTTCGGGAGTCTGTGGACTTGGAGATAATAATAATAATAATAATAATAAACGGTTTATTATTTAGGCAGTTGACAAACTGAAAATGTACATAGGGGATGGGGAAAAAACTTAACATTAATCCTAACGGTAAGACTAATCTAGGAGGGAAATGCTATCGATTGATGGCTCGCACCATGGTGGGAATCGCACTGAGTCTGTACCGGTCCGTGCGCGGCGCCTTCAGGGGCGTTATTTTGTTGTGGTGTCTGGTGGCACGGACGGGGCGAGGCGCGTCGGGCGGCAGCATGTCTCTGAGACGCGGATGATGCAGTAGTCCCTTCCCAAACTTCTCCAGAGCCTCTCGGTGCCTGGTGGATATTCTGGACAGACTCAGGGTGGTCAGGGCTTCTTCATAGGTGGTGTATGCAGGGCCAAGGATGACCCTGCACGCCCTTTTCTGCACACTCTCTAGCTGTAGCTGTTGAGTGTGTGTGAGGGAGGAGGACCACGCTGGGGAGGCGTACATGAGTTTGGGGAGGATGAAGGTGAGGTACACCCCCCTTAACTCATCTGTCGGCGTCCCCAGCGACCTGAGTCTGCGCAGCATGTACAGCCTGTAGGTAGCTGATCTCACGGTGCTGGCGACATGCTGCTTCCAGGTCAGCTGGTCGTCCACCGTGACTCCGAGAAGCTTGGCACATTGGACCACCTGGAGGGGGTGAGGGCCCACTGTGAGCCGGGGAGGGGGCACTGGTACAGAGGAGGTACAGAAATGCATCACCACAGTTTTGCTGTGGTTGATGGTCATCCTGCTCTCCTCTGTCCACGTCTGCAGTCGCTCCAGAATTGCTTGCAGTGGCGAGTAGTCCGGGTTCTTGTTGGAAACTGGGACGCCCACGGTGCAGTCGTCCACATACTTCCAGCGAAGGGGGGTGTCGGTGAGGGCGTCGTTGATGAGGAGGAGGAAGCATAGAGGACCCATCTTGGTCCCCTGGGGGACTCACATGTCAGCTGTTGGAAATTAGAGACAGAGCCCTGATAGCGAACGGCCTGACGTCTCCCTGTGAGGAAGTCGGCTAGCCACGCTATCAGATTAGGAGGAGACCCAGACTTACTGCCTTGCTGATGACAACAGTGTGATCAACTAGATCAAAGGCTTTTTTGAAGTCGACAAAAGCAACAGCTAGAGAGGTGTTTCGCTTGTCCAGGTGGCTGTGGATGAATTCAAGGAAGCTGGTCAGGTAATGTGAGGTGGAGGTGGCTTTAATATTTCCGAATTGTCTGATATCCACGGTGTTACAAATTTTGGTGTATGCCCAGTCATATACAAAATCTTCACAAATAAGGCTAGGGATGGGGGTGATAGAGACTGGCCTGAGGTCATTGAGTGACTGAGGACTGGAAGTTTTGGGGATGGGAGTGACATAAGATGTCTTCCAGTCCGCAGGGCAAGAGTGTTGGGAGAGTGAGGCGTTTATTATGGAGCATAGCGGTGTTGCTAGCTCTACAGCAAATTCCTTGTAAATTTTTATAGGAAGGTCAGTGGGTGTGGTGGATCTTGGTTTAAATTTAAGTATTCTCTTAAAAACATCCATCGCCTGGACAGTGTGTGGAGGGGAGGGAGCGGGCAGATAGGCAGGAAGCGGAGTGGTGTGGAGGGGAGGAAAGGTTTGACAGATAGCAGCAAAGTGATCGTTCATCTCCTGAGCCGCGAGATTAGCAGGAAGGTGTGAGGTGCAAGGAAGGGATGAAGTGTGCTTTTGTAAGCCACACAAAGCTTTGATCTTAGCGTACCACTGTCTGTTGTTGGTCAGCTTGAGGTGGTGTATCTTGTCTGGGTAATAGCTTGCCTTTGCATTCTTAATCTCCCCTGATTACTCTGTTTCTTAGTTTCCTGTAAAGGACCGGGCAGGAGTGGAACGCCCAGGTCCGCTGACGCATGAGTCTTTTAATGCGGGGCGTCATCCAGGGAGCATCAGACGGGTGCGTTGTGACGCTCTTGGCTGGGAAGTAGTGGTGGAAGGCTGCTGTAGTAGTGGCGACGTAGTTTTGCCATTTTAAGTGGACGTCCTCCTCATCCAGCACCTCGGTCCACGGGTGTTGTGTCACCCACTGCCCAAACTCCCTCATGGCTGAGTCAGGCATGGGGCGGTGGGTCCTGGTGACAGCTGACCGGGGGGTCGAGGTGGTGGGTGTGGGTGACCACAGTATGGAGAGGTGGGTGCTCCGTCCCATGGGAGGCAGCGGCTTGGGTGGTGAGTACTGCTGGCCCAGGTCTGTGAGGATAAGGTCGAGGATGGCTTGCTGGTGGGTGGGGAAGTCCACGACCTGGGTGAGGTGTAGCTGGTGTAGGATATCGTTGATATCTAATCTGTTAAAGTCCCCACAGATGACCAGCCTGGCAGCAGGATACCTCACCCTCAGGGCATCAGCAGTGTTGATGATGTGAGCGGTGAGCAACTGTGCAGTGGCGGCTCGTGGGGGGTGGTACACGACGCAGACGCAGATGTGTGTGTGTGTGTGTGTGTGTGTGTGTGTGTGTGTGTGTGTGTTTTCTGGGCGGGGAGGGTGCAGGCCGCCCTTGTCTTTGCTTCTTTCTCGCTTCTCATTTTCCACCCGCGTCATCATCTTTTATGAACGTGGCTCCCAAACCCCTTTGTGCGTGCCGCGTGTAGGAGTGGCGGCAGGCGGCAGGCGGCGGCTGGGCCCGGCGCTGGGAAATGTGCTCGGCAGCTGCGTCCTCTCGGGAACTGATATCAGCCGACGGCAACTGCCTTATCGTAGAGGGGGCGTGTGTAGAGGACAAGAGGGGCGCATGTAGCGAGGGCGGTGCCGTTATCAGCCTGCCTGCTGGGGCCTGGGGCGGGAAGGGTGGGAAGGGCTCGGGCAGGATGGTGAGGAAGTGGTGTGGGGCCGCGGGGCCTCGGGGCGGGTTGGGCAGCGGTGATGCAGGGATGTGGGGAGGTGGGGAGAGCAGCAGCGGGCCGCAGCCGCCCCACCCCCACCTTCCTGTGTGTCGGATGTGTTTTCCCGGGCTGGGTACGGAGAGAGGGCGGGGCGGGCGGGGGGCGGGCATGTCAGCTCGTTGGCAGGTGTGTATGGCCGGGGTGCCAAGTGTGGGTGCCAGGGGGTGGTGTGGGGGGAGGGGGAGGGCCGCTGGGGTCGCATCAACACTGCCACGGACCACAAATTTGCACGGCGTCGCGACCTGCTGCGTGCCGCGGAACATTCCTCGTGTCCAGTGTTTCCCTTCCGCTCCGCTCATGCACGCCTCATCACGTGGCAGGCCAGGAAGTTGAATTTTTATTCTTATTTATATTTATTTCTTCCCAGTGCCTTCCCTTCATTAGTGTTAGATTAAAGCCACGCGCGTGCACGACTGATCTTCGTCACGTTTAGAGCAACGCACTATAATATTATATCGCCCGACCTGCGCACGTCTTATTGAACTTTCTTCCTCTTACCCTCATTGTTTATTTATATTTACCGACACCTGACGTTTGACCTCCAAGAAAACTTATTATTATATTACTCTTCCTTGTAGTTCATGACTGGGAAGGGAAAATGTTTGCTTGATAACCTGATCCCGCGCTGCCTCGACCTCCCTTCAGTGCGCAGCTTAACATTCTGCGTCATCCGGGACTTAACCTTTTGACAGTATAGCAGTTTGCTCCTCTGTAACCCGACACCCTTCCGTGAGGCAAATCTAGAAGCACTGAAAGATTTAGCCTACTTGATCTTGTTGTTACTTAGTCTTCTTGCAACTTCCCTTGCTTTCTTACGCTCTTGTGTTCTTATTATCATTATTCACCACCAAACTTAGACTGTACCCTGAAGTTCACGCTAAGAGAATGGAGGAAACTATAGGGACATCTACCTGGCAAGCGAACTAAGCAACACAAAAGTCACTGATGGCTAGATAGGACCGTGATGCATGGCTGAACGGGACCTGTACCTGCTGAAGGGACTGAAGGGGGACTAAACAAAACAGGAGTAATGAAGGATAGATAGGGACTGTAGCGGAGGGCAAGACGAGAGGGACCTATATCTGCTGAAGGGAATGGAAGGGGACTACACAAAACAGGCGTGGAGTCAGTGAAGGCTGCAATCAGAACACTGTGGCGAGGGAAGAGGAATTGCAAGGAAGGGTGTACATTTTTCCAATTACTCTGATTAGTGTAATAATGATTGCACGTAGGAGGAGGAGGAGGAGGAGGAGGAGGAGGGCCGGTGGTAGGGTGGGTGTTCTGAGCCGCCCTCCCTCCCTCTCTCTCTCTCTCTCCCTCCCTCTCCTCTCTCCCTTGGTGTGTTGGGGCGGCTTGAGCCAACAGGTGGGGAGACGGGTAAAGGTCAAGGCAGGGAGAGAGAGAGAGAGAGAGAGAGAGAGAGAGAGAGAGAGAGAGAGAGAGAGAGAGAGAGAGAGAGAGAGAGAGAGATATGCAGGAGGGAAAGGGTTCAGATCTAGGTAGATATATAATTACAACAGTATAATCACGTATATAATTACACACATACGTAGATAGATAAAAAAAAAACATATGTAACGTTTCCTGCACCCTCATTTAGACCATTGGCGGCGCATCGCTCATTAAGTCAACGCTTTGTCTAATTACATATACGGTCGTGCCCTCCTCCCGTCCCCCCCTTAACGTGGTGGGCGGCCGGGAGGATGTAGGCCGCCCTTAGCTCTCCTCTCCCTCTCTCCCTCTCTCCCTCTCAGGTACTCATATGCTGGCCAGTAATTATCCATGTGCCGCTGTTGTATTTCTGAACCTAATTCGATCGGGGTAGAGAGAGAGAGAGAGAGAGAGAGAGAGAGAGAGAGAGAGAGAGAGAGAGAGAGAGAGAGAGAGAGAGAGAGAGAGACTGGGGGATGTTTTAGGAGTGAGGCGACTCGTGCGTGCGTGTGTGTGTGTGTGTGTGTGTGTGTTCTATTTTGTGATATGCATCGTGTTTTTGGCATTTTATATCAATCCTTGTAACTGCCGTCAATAGTATCAGTCTGTCTATCTATCTGTCTGTTTGTCTATCTATCCGTGTTTCTGTGTGTGTGTGTGTGTGTGTGTGTGCCATCAACCAGTGAGCATAGCGTGACTGCCGCCCTCGTCTGGCACACACCAATAATTCTGAAAGTGTGAGAGAAAGAAATGCTTCCCCCTATGGATGTGTGTGGTGTGTGGTGCGTGTGTGTGTTGATGTAGCAAAAAGCCAAAAGACACGCTGCTGCTGTTGGCGTGTGGACGTGGTGGTGTGGTGTGGTGGTGTGTGGTATGTGGTTGGGCATGCATTAGTGTTGATGTTACTTTGATGCAGTACTCAAAACACATTAAAATTAGTGAGTTTTGTTAAGTTTAGTACTGAAATTTGTATTGTTAAGCGCCTTTTTTTTCTCTCTCAAGGACATTTCTCAGGATTAGTCAAGTTTCTGTGAATATTTCCCATTGCCATTGCGGAATCTTTGTTCACCCGTCGCCAGGAAGATAAGAAGATAAGGGTTTTTCCGAGCGTACTAAAACCATATTGCCAAATGCCTCTTTCATAAGGACACTTCTCAAGACCACAACGACAAGTCAGATTTTTTGCGAGTGTTTCTCTGTTGATACTGCGAAGTCTCTGTTCAACTATCGCCAGAGAGATAAGAACACCGTTTAAAACCCCCAAAGCAACTACTGCAGGGGGTGTTCGGTGTTCAGAGTCATTAAGATAAGGTAGAGAAGGGACGTAGCGTGAGGGGATGTTATGTCCCACGTGTTCCAGCCTTCACAGACCTCCTCCTCCTCCTCCTCCTCCTCCTCCTCCTCTGTGATAGAAGATCGATATCAGTATAGATTTTAGGAGAAGTTCGCGTGCACTGTCCTGGCGAAACTCAAGTATTTATGGGCTACGGAAGGCATGGCTGGCGCTGGCTGGCTGTGTGGTGGCGGAAGTGCGGGCGTCGTGGGGAGCAGACAGGAAGACACAGGAGGCACAGGGAAAGGGAGAAGGGAAAGGCGAGGGAAGTACAAGAGGAACAAAAGGAGGGATAGTGGATAGTGTAAGTGGCTTTTTTTTTCTGTAATGGAAGGAAGGCGAGGTAGAAAGGACATAAATGGGAGAGAATAAAAGGCGAGAAACAGGAGATGGGGAAGCGAGAGAAAGGGTAGGATATGGTCACTGTTTTTTTTTCTTTCTTTCTTTTCTTTTACGTAGCTCCGATGGTGGTGAAGTAATGGAAGAAAGACGAGATGGAAGAAGTAATGGAACGAAGGCGTGATAAAAAAAAAAGAGCTTAGGAAATGGGAAAGGAAAGCGCCAAGAGACACAAATAAAGAAGAGAAAGGATAGGATAGCGTCAGTCATTTGTTTTTCTCACCTTCCCGAACGTTATAAAGATGGACATGCAAAGAAGGAGCGATGGAAAAGACTTAAGGAATGAAAGAGGAGAAAGACGAAGAGACACAAGAACTACAAAGAAGAGAAAGGATACGACACAATCACCGGTTTATTTCTTGCTGATTGTAAAGACGGAATGCAAAGCAGGCGCAATAAAAAAAGACTTAAGGAATGGGAGAAGAGAAAGGCGAAGAGACACAGGAATAACAAGGAAGAGAGAGGATAGGAGAGTGTCAATGATTTGCTTTTCTTGCCCTCCCGATCATGGTGACAAAGCAAATGGAAAAGAACACACGACACAAACAACTCGAGAAACGAAAGAGCGAAAAGACGAAGAAAACACAAGAACAAACACACATACACACACACACACTGACACATCCTCGCTATCACAACAGGAGAGAAACACAAGGATAAAATACAAACCTTATCTTTTAGTGGGCGTGTCTGTAGAGGTGACAAGTGAGAGAGAAAGTAGAGGTGACTGGAAGACTAGGGAGAGAGAGAGAGAGAGAGAGAGGAGGGTAAGACCAGGACGGAGAAATGAAGCAGACTTACGTGTCCTCCATAATTAATCCAAGATGCTTAATTGTCAGTGGCGGTGGTGATGGTGGTGGTAGTGGTGGTGGTGGTGGTTGAGGCGAAGCGAGAGGAGAAAGTGTGCGGGAGAGTGTATGGCGCCATAGTGATGTTTTTATCATTTTATTCGTCCCGCAGCTGAGTGAGTCCTAGTATGAAAGCTCTCTCTCTCTCTCTCTCTCTCTCTCTCTCTCTCTCTCTCTCTCTCTCTCTCTCTCTCTCTCTCTCTCTCTCTCTCTCTCTCTCTCTCGACCCCTGACCACGCGTTACATAAATCCTTAGCCTTTCTCATCCTTCCTTTCCCTCCATGCCTCTCTCTCTCTCTCTCTCTCTCTCTCTCTCTCTCTCTCTCTCTCTCTCTCTCTCTCTCTCTCTCTCTCTCTCTCTCTCTCTCTCACACACACACACACACACACACACACACACACACACACACACACACACACACACACACACACCCACCCACCCCTCCTCCTCCTCCTCCTCCTCCTCCTCCTCCTCCTCCTCCTCCTCCTCCTCCTAATCTCTACCATTCTACTTTCCCTTGCTAGAACCCTTCCCCTCCCTTCCTCCCTCCCTCCTTCCCTTCCTCCCTCCCTCCTTCCCTTCCTCCTCTCCTTCCCTCCATGCCTCTCCTTACCTCCCTCCTTTTAAAATCCCTATTCCTTATTTCATTGCCTTCCCATTCTTCCTCCTTCTCCCTTCTCTCTCCCTCCTCTTCCTCCTCTGTTCCATGAGTCTAGTATATCAGGCTTATGAAGGGAGAGAGAGAGAGAGAGAGAGAGAGAGAGAGAGAGAGAGAGAGAGAGAGAGAGGGGGGGGGTATTATACAGTCGTGTGGTCGTATAGAACAATACATGCCTAGTTTCTACACAATAGCTTGTCTCCAGACTCAAATGTGGCCTGACTTAAGGTGTGGTGGTGGTGGTGGTGGTGGTGAGGGAGGAAGGTGGGGGTACAAACGTGGGTGAGGATGTGGTGGTGGTGGTGGTGGTGGTGGTGGTGTTGATGATTCTTTGTACCAAACGTCAAGGTCTTGTTAACACGCACACACGCACGCACACTCACGCACACGCACGCACACACACACGCACGCACGCACGCACGCACGCACGCACGCACGCACACGCACGCACACACGCACACGCACGCACGCACACTGACAGCGTACACATGTAGCACAGTTGGCCACGCCCCAGCTGGATGAAATATGAGAGAGAGAGAGAGAGAGAGAGAGAGAGAGAGAGAGAGAGAGAGAGAGAGAGAGAGAGAGAGAGAGAGATCCTCCTCCAGACATCCAACTCTTCCTCCACCTCCTCCTCCATCTCCTCCTCCACCTCTTCCTCCACCTCCTCCTTCCTCCACCTCCTCTTCCGCCACCTCTTCCTCCTCCCTCCACCTCATTCATCCTTCCTCCTCCACCTCTCCCTCCTTCCTCTATTTCCTTCCTCCACTCCGGTGCCTACCAAACCTCCTCTCTCTCTCTCTCTCTCTCTCTCTCTCTCTCTCTCTCTCTCTCTCTCTCTCTCTCTCTCTCTCTCTAAGAAGGAGGAATAGATTCTGAATTTTTAGAAGTAAAGGAAACATCAATAGAAGAAGAAATAAAAGAAGGAAGAGGAGGAGGAGGAGGAGGAGGAGGAGGAGGAGGAGGAGGAGAACAAAGAATAATAACGGCACGGGACAAAATGGAGGAGGAGGAAGAGGAGGAGGAGGAGGAGGAAATCCAGTCAGAACTCGAAAAACTGCAAGAAATAACCTAAATGAAACAAGAAGAAGAAGAAGAAGAAGAAGAAGAAGAAGAAGAAGAAGTGGAAGATACTGGCAGAGGAAACGAATGAAAGAAAATAAAAGCGATAATGAGATGGGAGAAAGGAGGGGGAGGAGGAGGAGGAAGGGAACAGGAAAGGGGAGAAGGAGGAGGAGGAGGAGGAAGGAAGGAGGAAAGAAGAGAGTGGAGGGAGAAATGGAAGGTTTTGCATTCGAGGGAGACAAAGAAGAAGAAAAATGGAGAAGGGAACGGAGAGAGAGAGAGAGAGAGAGAGAGAGAGAGAGAGAGAGAGAGAGAGAGAGAGAGAGAGAGAGGAGGAAGACAAAAGGCCAGCTAATGGAAGAGAGAGAGAGAGAGAGAGAGAGAGAGAGAGAGAGAGAGAGAGAGAGAGAGAGAGAGAGAGAGAGAGAGAGAGGGTTGAAATCTAGAAATTGCATGAACTGAAAAATAATGAAATGTAAATGTACAGAGAGAGAGAGAGAGAGAGAGAGAGAGAGAGAGAGAGAGAGAGAGAGAGAGAGAGAGAGAGAGAGAGAGAGAGAGAGAGAGAGAGAGAGGAAGTGTGAGAGTAATTTGGAAGGCTGATGAGAAAAGATTACCAACGATTAGAGCATTACAGGAACCACGGCCCCCTCCTCCTCCTCCTCCTCCTCCTCCTCCTCCTCCTCCTCCTCCTCCTCCTCCTCCTCTGACCGTTTTCCTTCACTCTTCTTTGCCTCTCTCTCTCTCTCTCTCTCTCTCTCTCTCTCTCTCTCTCTCTCTCTCTCTCTCTCTCTCTCTCTCTCTCTTCTCTTTGCTTATTTTCAACGCTCGCATTATTCACTCGCTTCATCCGGTCTTTATGTTCTCTCTCTCTCTCTCTCTCTCTCTCTCTCTCTCTCTCTCTCTCTCTCTCTCTCTCTCTCTCTCTCTCTCTGTTTGGCATTTTATTTCTCAGTGACAATTATCTTTTGCCTTGAACTGCTTCGATTAGCACGACTCCTCCTCCTCTTCCTCCTCCTCCTCCTCCTCCTTCTCCTCCTCCTCCTCCTCTTCCTGCGCCAGTCACTCAGGTTTCGTCACTGCGTTTGTAAATATGCCATTATTGCCAT
>NC_087168.1:22909649-22914649 GCF_035594125.1 Scylla paramamosain
TGATTATAATGATGATTTAATACAGGTTTATGAGCGACTGTTTTTTTTATTATTTTTGTGGCCGTGGATGGTCTTAACAGAGAGAGAGAGAGAGAGAGAGAGAGAGAGAGAGAGAGAGAGAGAGAGAGAGAGAGAGAGAGAGCGCGTGTACAGTTGGATGGGTGGTGAGTGGTCAGAGGCGTGATAGAAGGGCCACTATGGAATGATAACAATTGACATTCAGACAACACTGCTGCAGAGGCTAAGGCAACAAGGGGCTGCCAGCGAGAGAGAGAGAGAGAGAGAGAGAGAGAGAGAGAGAGAGAGAGAGAGAGAGAGAGAGAGAAGGGACGGGCGGGTGGGTGGGGAAAGCAGCGTTCTAGTAGTGATGACGAAGGAAAATCTCTCTCTCTCTCTCTCTCTCTCTCTCTCTCTCTCTCTCTCTCTCTCTCTCTCTCTCTCTCTCTCTCTCTGCTTTTTATGTCTTCCTCTATTTCGTCTTCCCTTTTCTGCAACCCTTCTTATGTCCCCTTTTATGGATCTTGTCGCGGGTTCCTCTTCTTTGTTCGCCTCTTGCTCCACCTCTTATCTCGCCCCTTTTTACGTCAGAGAGAGAGAGAGAGAGAGAGAGAGAGAGAGAGAGAGAGAGAGAGAGAGAGAGAGAGAGAGAGAGAGAGAGAGAGATGATTATTGCAGTTTCTCTTCAAGTAATTGCTTTCTCGAGGGATCTTTCTCTAAATTGCCCGTGAGAGAGAGAGAGAGAGAGAGAGAGAGAGAGAGAGAGAGAGAGAGAGAGAGAGAGAGAGAGAGAGAGAGAGAGAGAGAGAGAGAGAGAGAGAGAGAGAGAGAGAACAATAACCGAACTTAGAAGTTAAAGAAGAACACTAGATAGATAAGGGTGATGGTGTTGAGAGAGAGAGAGAGAGAGAGAGAGAGAGAGAGAGAGAGAGAGAGAGAGAGAGAGAGAGAGAGAGAGTGGAAAAGTGTGTTCTACCTCTATGTCCTCCTCCTCCTCCTCCTCCTCCTCCTCCTCCTCCTCCTCCTCCTCCTCCTCCTCCTCCTCCTCCTCCTCCTCCTCCTCCTCCTCCTCACAAAGTCTTGCAAGAATCAAAAGATATGCTGCTTTTTGTTCTTCATTTGTGTTCCTTTGTCTTCCTCCTCCTCCTCCTCCTCCTCCCTCTCCCAACCATATGTTTACAAGTATGACGTCATGAGTGAGGGAGAGGGAGCGGGGGTGCGAGAGGAGGGGGAGGGTTGAGTACAGCCAGTTTGTCAACATCGCCGACGGCCGCTGACGTGTGCAGGTTTCTGTGCAAGAGTGTATTATGTACTGACGCGGGAAGATTGCGAGAGAGAGAGAGAGAGAGAGAGAGAGAGAGAGAGAGAGAGAGAGAGAGAAAGAGAGAGAGAGAGAGGCGAAATGAGGTGGAATCGAAGTGAGGCAAATGTGTCAGGAGTACGTGAATCCTTGGCAGTGGTGGTGATGGTGGTGAGGGTGTTAAAATATTGAGACTTGAATCTCTTGCTTTGAGGCATTTTAAAGAGAATTATTTAATAAGCCTCTAAGAGTACGTACGTTGAGTGGTGGTGGCAGTGGTGGTGGTGAGGACAAGGGAAGGTGGGATGTTTGACCGTAAAGGACTAGAATTATCAGGTGTTTTCAAGCATGTTCACGATTATTATGTGATTGTTAGCCACTTCAATAATACGTGCGTTGAGTGGCGGCGGTGGTGGTGGTGGTGGCAAGGGAAGGTGAGATGTTTAAGCAAGGGACTCGAACGTCAGGTGTTTTCAGGCATTCTAAAGACAGATCATATTATTATTAGCCACTTCAGGTACAGTGCATTGAGGGTGTATCAGGTTAGGTTATTTATCCAATGTGGTGTGGGGACAAGGGAGTGTAGAAATGATACTGAAGCATAAATTTTTTCAGGCATGTTAATAATTATGACTGGGAAGTGGACGGAACTGAGGGGGAGTCAAATGGAGAAGTTGTTGGCGTGTAGTGGACGTGAATAATGATGTGATGGTGGCAGAGTGGAATAAATGCTTCTTTTTTTTTTTGTGTATATATAGAGGTAGAGATGAGGGAACCGCCATCAACTAAGCCAGCCAAGCCAGTCACCAAAGCTCTGTCAGATCCATCCGCGTGAATTATTGCAGGAACACACTGGCGAGGCGTGACAGGACGGGACGGGGCAGAGAGGGGCAGAGCTTTACAGTATGGGACGAGGTAAGACGGCCAGATGGACAGAAGCGAATTACAGGCAAGACCCAAGCCACATTTCCCGAGGCCCCGTCAGTTCAGACACCCCAGGGAATGCTGTGTCAAGTGCGAGATTGTTCCTCCGACTATGCATGAAGATTCGTCGACAGTGATGTGTACGTGACTTCACAGACGGGCAGTTTCGTGAAGGAGTGTATCCGTTCACGTGTTGCTGTCACCACTACAGGGAGATGCGATGGGTGTGTTTGGGTGAAGAAGGAGAGGGTAGAGGCTGACATCGTAGTTTCTGAAGAATACAAAGGAATATATTGATGTGTATGAGTGTGTGTAGCAGGACATCATTGTAGTTTGCAGAGAGAGAGAGAGTACAAAAGAACACAAAGGAAGAGCGAACAACAACAGCAGCAGATCTTTTGGCCCGAACGAGGCTACACAGTGAACTGAACTCTCATATATGATTCGGTCTGCTGGTGCATACATCCTCCTCCTCCTCCTCCTCCTCCTCCTCCTCCTCCTCCTCCTCCTCCTCCTCCTCATCCTCAGGACTTTCATCCTCTCCACTCTTCTTTACGTATTTGCGACTTCTCACCCTCTCTCGTTTCCCTCCCTCTCCCTCCCTCTCTCCCTCTCTCCCTTCCTCTCTCCCTCTCTCCCTTCCTCTCTCCCTCCACATTTCTTCTCCCCTCTGTCTTCCTGTGTTACGTTGTTGCTCTTACCTCCTCCTCCTCCTCCTCGTCCTCCGCCCTTCGTCTCTTCCTTCCTCTTCTTCCCCTCCTCCTCTTTGGCCTTTCTCACCCTTGGAGAATTAGCTTGTAGAGGAAGAGGAGGAGGAGGAGGAGGAGGTGGTGGTGGTGGTGGAGGTGGTGGTGGTGGTGGTGGTGGTGGAGGAGGTGGAGGAGGAAAACTTGTATTTCTGGTAATGACAATATTTCCTCCTCCTCCTCCTCCTCCTCCTCCTCCTCGTGTCTCTCTCATCATAGCTTCCCTTTCCACCCTCACACTGAATTGCCACACACACACACACACACACACACACACACACACACACTCTGGATATATCACTGACAGCGTGCGGCTACTGTCCTTCGTGTGTGTGTGTGTGTGTGTGTGTCCTACTCATACATTGGTCTCAGCAGGGAAGGTGGGGGGGGGTGGAAGGGGGGACATGGCAGTCGTGAATAATTAACAACTCCGGTGACTTCTGCGTGTTGTTCACTTTCATTATGGCAGCTTTTGACACCTGTTCCTCCTATTCCTTTTTTTTTTTTTCTTCTTCTTCTATTACTCTTTCTCTTCCATCTCCTACTCCTCCTCCTTGTCCTTCTTCTCCTCCTCTTCTTCTTCCTCTTCCTCATTTTATGTTCTTCACTTTCATCATCACAACTTTGCTAAATTCTATTCCTCTCTTCACTCCTCCTCCTCCTCCTCCTCCTCCTTCCTCCTCCTCCTCCTCCTCCTCCTTCTCCTCCTCCTCCTCCTCCTCACTCCTCCTCCTCCTCCTCCTCTTCTACTTCGCCTTCTGCCTTTTGTTGAACCTTTCTTTCCTTTTCTCTATTTTTCGGTCACCTGGGAATTAGAGACGCGTGTCCTCTCTCTCTCTCTCTCTCTCTCTCTCTCTCTCTCTCTCTCTCTCTCTCTCTCTCTCTCTCTCTCTCTCTCTCTCTCTCTCTCTCTCTCTCTCTCGTATTGGTTCTACTCCCTGGAGACGTGTGTTGTAGGGAGATCTTCGCCTCTCCCTCTCTCTCCCGGGCGTATTAGCGTTAGAGGGGCGAGGGAGGGAGAGAAAGAGAAAGGTAGGGAGAGAGGAGGGAGGGTTCGCGTGTGTCAGTCCCTCGCTACCATCGCCGGCAGTGAAAGTGGAGGCGAGTCGCGTATATATGCTGGCTGGTTCACGGACGCAGCGCGGGGGTCGAAGGGAAAAGTTGAAGCGAGGACTGAGGGGGGGACGGTGTGTGTGTGAGTGTGTGTGTGTGTGTGGCAGCGGGGTGGGCGGGGGAAGGCTGTGTTTGGTGTCATTGTAAGGCTCAGCACGGCTTTGTTTGTGGCCCGTGACCGTGCAGCAGTGGCAGGAACAGTAGGCGGAGGAGTGGAAGGAGGAGGAGCAGCAGGAGAAGCAGGAGGAGGAGGAGGTCATGGCTGCTCAGGCTTTGTGTGTTGAGAAAAGGTCGTTTCTTTGGAGGGCGAGGGCGGCGTGACGCAGGGCAAGCACAGACCCCTCCCTCTCTCTTTCTCCCTGTCTCTCTTCTCTCTTTACGCTGGCCTGGTTGTCACCGCCTCACTGTCTTCTACTCACTGAAGCGAAGAGAAAATGTCTTCACCGTCGCTACGAGTGTCATGGCGGGCCGCAGGAGGAGGTGGTGGATGTAGTGGTAGTGGTGGTGGTGGTGAGGGCGAGTACTTGCTTAGGTCACTGAGCTGCGGGTCGAGGCCAGAGGAGTTTGAAAATGTCGAAGTGGGTAGCCAGCCTTGTGCCAGGGTGGGAGTAGGGGGCGCTGAGGCGGCGGCTGTTAGGTTAGGCAGCACAGACAGCCGCACAGACAGACACCCAGACAGACACAGACAGCCGCACTAACAGACACACAGCCATTCACGCAGCACATGCAGGGCAGGTTAACAGGTAGGGTGTAAGTGGGTTCGCCTGGACGTCATGGCTCTGAAACGCTTTGCTCTCTCATCATGACTGTTTTCAAAGGCCAGAGAGATGATTAGCCGGCTGTTTCTTCTGTTTAATAATGTAGAAATATGGTTAATCGGTCATTGTAACCATAAAAGCACCCTTAAAAACCGTGCAACT
>NC_087168.1:22919649-22942149 GCF_035594125.1 Scylla paramamosain
AAATAAACCACAGAAGCCTTGGATGGATCCTTGCTGTTATTTTAATGCCCCGTTCAAAAGTTTTCTGTACCGCCTTTCTAACCTTCGTTTCTTGCCTGCTCATGTCATATCTGTTCGGTGCCGCGTCTCCCATTCACAGACGCATTTGGAAAGTGTCTGTATGCAAGATAAGATTGGGTATTTCTTAAAGTTAACCCTCGATGGAAAGTGCATATGAAAAGCTGTTTGTGTGAGTGACGGCACGCGTTCAAGTTCTCGATTTTCAGAAACCTGACGATAAATGAACAGAAAAGGGTACTAGACGATATGACTTCCAAAATTGTAGCATTTTACTGAGAACTTCATATGCATTCCACTAAGAACATTGACTTGGGAATGGATGTAGACTCGCATGCCCTTTGAAGACAAACACGCCCTTCCGACTGATGCGGAGAGAAAAAAACGAATGAATGAACGAAAGATCACGAAAACTAAACGGAATAGAACTAAAAAGTGTAACTAAACATCTGCCTGTGCCCTGTTACCGTGTGTGGGTGTGTGGGAGTATACTGTGCGGTCCATAACTCATGACACACTCTTGGTCCGGCTATTGATTGCGTGTTAATGAGTAAGTCCCGCCAAGCCTAGTGAAGGAAGTAGTTGGTGGCTTCGTGCCGTGGGTTGAAGGCGCGCGCTCCCCCGCTGCCACGTCGCAAAGGAAGGGGTGCTGAGTATCGATCTAAGTCGTGGCATTAGAGGGAGGGCCGATGTCAAAGGAAAGATGTATGGAGGGGAGGGGGATAGGAGATGTGGGGGTGAGTGTTAGAGGGGAGAAATTAATAAGGGGAGGCGAATGGAACAGATGGCCAAGACAAATATATTAATGACGGCGACGAGTAGGAAGACGAAGTTGAAAGAGAGAGAAAGAGCAGCCCAGTAATGAAGGATGGAAGGAGAGAGAGAGAGAGAGAGAGAGAGAGAGAGAGAGAGAGAGAGAGAGAGAGAGAGAGAGAGAGAGAGAGAGTAAATCCTCCTTTTCGCAAGCACATGAAATAGATTTTACCTAAGACGAAGTGCTGGATTAGGAAAGGCGACACTGAGGAATGAGACTGCACAGAAGAGGAGGAGGAGAAGAAGCAGCGAGAGTAAGTGTAAGAGGAGGAGGAGGAGGAGCGAGAGTAGGAGGAGGATTAACAGAAGGGGGAGGGCGAAGAGCAGGAACATCTATGATCTTACTGAACTCAAGCCTACGACCATACGGGAAATATTAGTCACGCACAGCTGCTGCTGCTGCTGCCGCTGCCGCTGCTGCTGCTGCTGCTGCTGCTGCTGCTGCCACTGCTGCTGCTGCTGCTGCTGCTGCTGCTGCTGCTGCTGCTGCTGCTGCTGCTGCTACTACTACTACTACTACTACTACTACTACTACTACTACTACTACTACTACTACTACTGCTGCTGCTGCTGCTGCTGCTGCTGCTGCTGCTGCTGCTGCTGCTGCTGCTGCTGCTGCTGCTGCTGCTGCTACTACTACTACTACTACTACTACTACTACTACTACTACTACTTCTACTACTACTACTACCACTACTACTACTTTATGTACTACTAATAATAATAATAATAATTTTACTACCACCACTACCACTACTACTACTACTACTACTACTACTACTACTGCTGTTTAAGAACTGTAAGCTGTAAAGAAAGTTGTGTGTGTGTATGTGTGTGTGTGTGTGTGTGTGTGTGTGTGTGTGTGTGTGTGTGTGTGTGCAATCATTATTTTATTTATATAGTGAGGAACCATGGTAACCAATTCTCTCTCTCTCTCTCTCTCTCTCTCTCTCTCTCTCTCTCTCTCTCTCTCTCTCTCTCTCTCTCTCTCTCTCTCTCTCTCTCTCTCTCTCTCTCTCTCTCCTAACACATTACTAGGTCTTGGCCATCTTTCCTCTTCCTCCCATTCCTCCACTCCTCTGCTGTGCCCACATTATTCCTCCTTCTCTCCATTTTCTGCTCTTCCTGTACCATCTCCTCTTAATTTCCTCTCCTCATCCATCGTCTCACATTATTTCCTCCCTGTGTATTAGCCTTCTATTCCATCTTCCTTGCTTACACTTTTATCTAACCTTTGTACCTTTTTCCCTATTCCCCAATGACACTGTCACTTTTATTCTTGGTTGTAGAATTATAAAATGTGCCATACACTCTATTGCCATTTTGTATTCACTGTCCTTCTCTGCTCTTTGTTTATGCTCAGGCTGCTTCATGCCTTGTCATTTGAAACTTATCACAGGCATACCGGAGGCAAGACTGTCCCTCTGACTGTTATTTGGCATATCTGAGACATCTTTACTTGTTCTATAGCTACTTCCAATCCTTAAACTGGGTAGAAATTGCAAAATCTATTCTGTAATTAATCCCCTACTTCCTTGTAGATGCTCATAAAGATTTCATGCATTACCTCTGTGCTGTTAATTGTTTTGTATTGTGGTGAAAATGGCTAGAGGGAATTAGAGAGGATTCTAGGGAGCAGCAGAGGAAACTTTTGATTCGTATTTGATGGTTTGATGCCAGTCAACTGCATTAACTATAGTATATCACCCTTTTCACTGCCACCCATTCATTTCCCACAATCCCTTGCAACTTTTTAGAGACTTGTCTATATTAAGGCATGTTGAATATTGCTTTAATCTCAATCATTAGTCTTTTATTCTCTCAGACTCTGTCTGTCCATGTAACTAGATTTCTACGCTGCCTAACTTAACCTAATCAAAATATGAACATGACTTGACCTAACCTGACGTCTCTTTGTTCCTGCAGGTGCCCGTGTCTCTGGCCATGTCGAGTATGAACAGCGGAGGAGGACACCATCAGTTCCAGCAGCAGCAGCAGCAGCAACAGCACCAGCAGCACCAGCAGCACCAATCACAGCATCAGCAGCAGCAACAGGCCGTCCATATTCATGCCCATGCCCGTGGCCCATCGTCCATGATGTGTGCCACCCCCACACAGCCCCACCACACCCACCACCTCAGCAGTGGCCATGTCCAATCCTCAACACATCAAGTAAGCTTCACATCACTGGCCTCTCTCGGCAGTGCTTTGTAATGAGCAAGCTAGTGTGCCTAATTTGTAGTTAAGTAGTAGTTGTTTAGTTAACTGAGTATGCTATCAAGAGGATTTACATGAGGGGGAGTGAGGGTGTTTGAGGTGAAGTTCAAGCTTGCCAATGCTAGGAAGTCAGAGAACAGCTGACTGCCTGGCCTCTCACTGCTCCTGCCTGCCTGCTGAACTCTGCATTCAGAACACCTGTTCATTTGTGTTTGCCCTGTGTACTGGCAGTTGCTGCCGTTGTCTTAGTGAAGGTACAACCAGAAAGTGCTAGTGTGTGGCTTTCCTTCCTGCCACTTACCATTAACATGACAGCTTGAATTTTTGGTGACTTTTCAATCCACCTTTTGATCTGTGATTAATAGCAATTTTTTTTGTGCTTGATGATTATGATGGTAAAATCTTCCTGTATTGGTCAGTATGATACGAGTATGCAGATTTAGGTTAAATTGAGTATCAGTGTGTTTGTAACTTATAATGGTATGAGATTAATTACTATTCTTTCCCCTTCCCCAGATGGGTGGAGCCAGTGGGGGCAGCTATGGTAATGTTCCTCGTCTCCACCATTGCAATGTCCACTCCTTCCTGTGTTCAAATCCACCACTCCATCACCAGTACCAGGTAAGCAACTTGCCCCAAGGTGAACACTATAGTCAAAGTGCAGCCCATCATATCCTCACTCTTCTTATGTGCCTCATGAAATTATTTGGTTATAGTGACCATTCAAACTTTAGACTCACTGGACAAAAACCATATTGACTTGAACTCTTTCAAGAAGGTTTCAAGACACTTATCCTCAAATTTTATATTATCCTTTTGACTTCTCTTCTGGCACTGGCACATCAGTGGCCTCTTTTTTACACTTTTGTTGCCTTGGGCCAGTGCCATTCTTATATGGGTAAAAAAGATATGATGTCCTCTTTCCTGAAAATATTTGACTTATTTTTAAAGATTTTTATTTGTTTCAGGTGAATGGTGGTTGTCTTGGCCCCCAGCACCACTATGCCCCAATGGTCCCTCCCGGTCACCACACTGCTGGCCCCCTCCTGGCACCTGCTGGGCCCCCCCAGCTGATGGCCGCCACCCCCCAGCCACCTCACACTCACACCTCCCTGTACGGCCAGGCACCCATGGCCGTGCCACCCCCACAGGCCGTCCCTGCCCATCTTGCAGCTGTCCCAAGTCAGCTGTCCGCAGCACCTCAGAGTCTTGGGGTCAGTGTCGCCCCACAGATGCCTCCTCAGCACCACCACCACACCCACACACAGCCCACACCTCCCCTGGTGACTCCATTCCCAGCCCACACTCACCTTCACCAACTCCATCATTTACATGTAAGTAATGATTGTTACTGCTGCCTGTACATGACGATAAAGTGTGTCTGTCTGCTCATATATGTTTGTTTGCCTATCTTATGCTCTCTATCTCATGATCTGTATCTGTTTTTCTATTTCATTTATCCAATTATCTATCTTTCCATTCCTATCTATAGGTATGTATCTTTCTATCTGCCTGTTGATATATTTTTGGTTAATTCCCAATCCATGGAGAGTCGAAAACTATTCTGACACCTTTTCCCCTCATACAGTTTATGGTAGATCTGATCATGTTTATAATTTAAGACAACTTTTGCTGTGTGTAATTTGTTGAGTGTGATCTAAGTTTGAGCATTGTGACAGGCAAGCAGTGGGAGTGGAGGTGGCGCCCGAGGAGCCAGCGTTGACATGCTGGGGCGGGGACTGTACCGAGGCCCCACTCAGGGTCACGTGCTGGGGCGCATGAGAGGACCCAGAGGGAGCAGCGGAACCAGTCTTGGTGGCACAAGACGTAGTAGTTCAAGTTGGCGAGGCAATAATATTCCTCCAGCAGCCCCTCCCCCTCCACCACCTCCTCCTCTCCCGAGTGCTGCTGCAGCTGCTGCCACATACCCAGGCATTCTCTTACATTTCCTGTGAGTTACTTTTCTGAGGATATGTGATTTTTTTATGTACATAGCATGTGTGATTTCAGCATTCCAAAATATTCTTTAATGAAATTAGTGTAGTAAGAAAATGATAGTAAATCTGCTTACTAAGCTCAGAAATGTGATAAGTGTATTGTTTTGCAGGGCAATGTTGTCACACCCCTCGCTGCACCAGTATAGCGTGGTAGACCCAGTGCCTGCGGAGGCTCCAGACACGGAGAACTATGAGGCCCTGCTACATCTTGCAGAGAGGCTTGGTGAAGCCAAACCAAGAGGCCTTATGAAGACCGTGATTGACCAGCTCCCGTCCTATAGGTAACATAACACCTCCCTGTATGACTGTGATGTGCCTTGTATGATTCACATTCAAGAAAACCTTGTTATGTGTCTACTTCTGTAGATTTTTTTTTTTCACTCTTTGAAGTGGATTTAAGTGCAGTGATGCTTTAATATTAGCCATAGTAAAATATGTAAACAGATACTCTTTAATGAGACCTTGCGTGTGTCATTTTTAGGCCTTCAGCTATAAACAGTTGTGATTGGAAACTGAATATATGATACGAAAATGAATGAAGCACTGCCATTACAAGACATGAGAGTTGTAGCTTAATTGAAATGATACTTTATCCCAATGATATTACACTCCACTTTGCAGGTATACTGGGGAAAAGTCTGAGACAAAACAGATGACGTGTGTAATCTGCATGTGTGATTTCGAACTGCGGCAGATGTTACGTGTCTTACCATGTCTGCATGAATTTCATACCAAGTGTGTTGATAAGTGGCTTAAGGTAAGTTTTTTTCACTGCTGCTGTGTTTTGGTCATGCACTAGGGGTCTTGGTTGTCTGGGGTCTGTATCTGGCTAGATGATTTGGGTTGGTGAAGATATCATCATACTAGAGTAATAATGTTCCAGAACCTTTTTGTCTCCCAAGTAGCGCTTGTGTCATCTAAACACCAAGATCCCTGTTTTATTTTTTTATGGGCACCACAAAAATCAGTTGCATGATTTTTAAAAGCTTACATTGGGTACAAATTACTGAAAGTGGGATTTGCTATTAATGTCTTACAGAGTAGATATTTAATTTTTGACTGTTTATTCTTTTCTCTCACCTTATGACGACTCTATATGTCTTTCCTACTACCATATTATGTCCAGTCAGCAGGCTTTGATAGATCATGTGTAGAGCAGTGTACAATATTTTCATGTATTTTAACATATTCCTTTATTACTGTAAGGTGATTATTCTCAAGATGATTGTGTGTGCTCGCTTAGACACCAGATAATAGATTTATGATTCTGGGACAATCAGGTAGCAAGCATGGGTTTTTCACAGTGCAATTTTCCCAATGTATTGACCACGTTGTCTATTAGCCCTCACCCACTAACAGTATTGCTTCTCTTATTTCTTATTAGAGGCGAAAGTGTGCATGAAGGCTGCTGTGACATACCAGTACCGTTGCCATTTTGTCCTCTAAATCAAGTGGACTCCTTCATCTCAGTGGCAGATATCACATTATGTCTCCTCTCCCTCCAGCCGCTCTACATCAAAGTCCATCACCTGAATGCTCTCAGACCAGCTCAGACCAGTCACTTTTGATCCTAAAGCAGTCTATATAATCTTTTATATGGACTAACCTTTTACCCATAGTAGTCTGATCCTCCTCATCACCTGATATTCTTCAAATGGACTGATCTTATGAATGAATCACAGTTTTCTTCACATGAAAGAGTCCTTTTTTTCCGTTTTGGATGATTGTGGCTCTCCTCTGCTAGGTAGCGTCTCAGCTAAGGCATACCTGAACCTGCAGTCAGTGTAAATGTTCATACTGTTCAAACTGCATGTCACACTCTCTTCAAGGGGTAAGATGGTGTCTTATAGTGGCTGAGATCATCAATGAAGCAGCAAACTTCAAATTTGCCTCAGCTGACACGGCCCCTACAACAATGGCAGATGTAATTCTTCCTCATCATTTTATTATTTTTTTTTTCCTAACCCATGGAGGAGGTTGGCCGGTGGTGTCACAGACTTCAGCTCAAAGTGGAATTTAATGAGCCTTTTATAACCAGGATTATTTGATCATCTTGTGACTGTAGCCTGGGTCATGTCTCCAGAGTGAGGCATAATTAACATTGGCTAGGGATATTATATATATGTCTCATTTATGTAGTGTATATACATCATATAGGCTTGTAGTTTCATGTGATATAATCAACATTTTATGATTGGTGAATTCTATTTCTACAAAATTTATATTCCAACAGTCAGTGGGATATCAGCTCTGTGGAAACACTATTCACTGATTAGAAAGTTGATTGCATGACATTCATTATAACAATTCCTGGAGAATATCTGTCCTAGTTTGGGAAAATCATTCTCAACATCCTTTACAAACATATATATACATAAAGTAGTGACCTTCTGTAACAGTTCCCTGGCCTCAGAACTTTGAAGCACATATTCATTATAACATTTGCTGGAATACAAATATTTAGGTGTAATTCTTTCTATGCTCACAGCTTACATTGTTTCCCACCCAATCAGAAGACATGGCACATCTTATTTTTGCACTATGCATGTCATGCAGAAGGATGTGTTGCCTGTCCAAAGGAAACCTCCTTCTGAGGAAACCTTTCCTTATGGTTCCAGACTTCTGACACACTGCCGGTTGGGCATGCCGTGTATATCAGTTTTAGCCGGAAGTAATAACTCTGCTTCAGTTTCATCACGGATTTCTTCTATACATTTAGTATATCATTCAGACTTCATTTTATTAATGAAAACTTTTTGTAATATGGAGATTCATTAGGAGACTGTTCTAGAAGATCACTGCTGTGTGTGTGTGTGTGTATATATATATATATATATATATATATATATATATATATATATATATATATATATATATATATATATATATATTTGAAACATGTATGTATATATCCACACGTTACTAATCTGAAGATGGCCAGGTCCACTGAGGTCACTGGGTCCTGCTTGACACAGTCCCGTGTTGCTGCCACGCGCTGCTAAACACTGTTACTCATTGTTTCCTTCCCTTTATTGCTCATAGGGTGTTTCATGGGTCCAGCAGAGTGTGTGCATTTTAAACAATTCACACCAATTCATAAAACATTTTTGAAATATTTATGATAGTATGTATTTTTATCAATGACTTGCAGTTGATTGAAATTGTCAGGGTTTTCCCATAACATTTCCCATGTGAAGTGATTGCCTAGACTGGAAGTCCAAACTAAATCATGCTCTTACTACAACTGAGGACAGATTTTACAAGGAATTTTTATTTTGTTAATTGGAATCTGGTGCCCTTATTTTTTCCATCATGTAGACCATAACTCACTACAGCACACCCAACAGTCACTTTGAGGTTTTGAAGTTTAGAGGGAAATGGGTTTATGTAAATATTTATGCACTTCAGTGTATGCTGTATGTACATCTTAGAAATCTCATCATTTTTGCATTTTTTTGTAGATAGTACAAATAAGAAGAGCTCATCTACTTCTGAGAGCAGTACAAATTTGGCTCTGTCTGTAGCAAGTGAAACTAGAGAGTACCTCCTTAGATATCTGTGAATGACCTTTTAAGTGAAGTGAATCAATCAAGGTGACCTTTGCTGCACACTGCCAGTCAGAGCCAATGCTTACTGATGAACAGATGTAGACAATATGCCTTTCCATAACAAAATGCAACAACAAATCCTTCAAGTAACTGTTGGGCTTAGAGTCGTCCGTAGTCAGTTTCTTGCCTTTACACCCTTTTTTCCTCCTGTTTGTATTTTTGGATTTTAACACATCCAGAGCTTTCTGTGATCAAGATGCAAAACAGAGATGTAAGAAATATTCAACCTTCTGGTCTTTTTAGAACACTGGATATAAAATCACAAAGAGCTCTGAGCTTTTCCCCAAACCCATGTGCAAAAGCCTTGTATTTAGAGATTTCCCTTTGATAATTTGCTCAGTCATAGTATTACTCCTGCTCGATGATACTGCAGCACTGTATCCCTCTGTAAATACTAAATGATCCCTCTACATGTGGTCAAATGCTTTTCTTGCATAGAAAGAACAGTCACAGGCCCAAATTACAAACCGCAAAGAGCTTGCTGAGCATTGTCAAAAATGTGCCCAGTAGATCACATAAAATATGCTAGAGATGAGTAATTACCAATGAAGAATGTGATATTGTAATTAAAAATTAAAAAACAGCAGAGATACTTGTCCTTGATCAAAATATAAGATTTTGTAATTTTCCAAACTGCTTCACAATGAAAGTAATAAGTTTTATAACTGAGTAAATCAGAGAGAAAAGTAATAAGTGAAACAGTAACAATTGTATTTCACATTTTAATTTTCAATTCACCATATGAATAGCTCTTGTTTGAAGCTGCAAGACTGCTTTTTATGACAATTTTTGCACAGTTTCCTAAGTGTCATGTTTCCCATGCTTGGTGTGGGACCAGTGAGGCGCAATGTACTCATCTCTAGTAGAGTCACCTTGTCTTTTTGTAATACGTGGCTTCTGCACTGGGTTCGCAGCTTCTTGGTATTGCACAGTTGGTTCATGTGTAAAAATATTTTGAAGTTGAAACTGAATTCTGTCAGTGTTGAGATGCAAGCAATGAAGCATTATAAGCATATGGCAGATTTGGCTCCTAGCTCTGATATCTTGCTTCACTTTTGAGCTTTCTTTCCTTTACATGGAGGAAAGTAAGCTCAAAACAATCTCTCCACTCAAGACATCAGATGCCGTGTCAGTTTTGTGCTTATAAGAATTGTGCTGGTGTATCATCATGGCAGGTTCTTGTCTCAGACTCCATGGTATTTTTTGATGTGACTTCTGACTGGATGATGCCATGCTGTCAGTAACCTAGACTGTGGTCAGTACCATGCAGTTGAGTCCCTTCACTGTGGTTGGTGCCGCGCAGTTGGTACCCATGACTGTGTTCGGTGCCGAGCGGTTGGTACCCTTGACTGTGCCCCGAGCTAACCAGTGCGTGTGTCTTGCATGAGCAGGAGGGTGGCGTGCCTTGTGCCGTGTACCACTGCTGGCTGCTTGCATGCTTGCAGTATCATGATGATGGCCTTTTTGGTGCCTGCAGGTATGTCCCTCTTGGTCACACTGCACACTGGTCGGTCGTCAGGTGTTTCCAGGCTTTGCGTTATGGGTCATTTTGATCACTGTGTGGGTCACCAAGCAGCCTCTATAGTCAGCTGATTATCACATGCTCTGCAGTACTACATTCTTTAGCAACAAATTGACTTGTTACTCAACTACAAGTGCACTTCTGTTTTTGTCTTCCACTATCTTGTCATTAAAAGTTTCTCCTACTTTATATTTATATTTATATTTATACTTCCCCTTATTTAACACTGTATCATTACTTTTACTTTTATTATTATTATTATTATTATTATTATTATTATTATTATTATTATTATTATTATTATTATCATCAATATAAAAAAACATTAATGTTATCATTTTTAATTAATTAATTCATTTTATTTTATTTTTTTTATTTATTTATTTCATTCATTTATTTATTTTTATTTATTTTTTTCTTTATTTTTTTCTTTTTTGTGGGATATTTGATGTACATATCTGTGCTTGCAAAGCTCTGGAAATATGTGACTTCCAGCCAACTTGAGGCAAGACTGTCACCAACTGGCTGTAAGATATTCCCTAACATAGACACAGCACGCACACTGCCCAGGAGGAGCATTTTCTCCAGAGAACAGAGTCACTGATAGAGATTAGCACTGGTAATAAGTAACAGATAATAAAAATCAATCATATTCAAATTGTCAGTGAACCAGTATTAGATATTTGCTGTTAGATACATTATAAGATCAAAAAGCATTGTCCAGAAAGTTATGTAATTCAATATCTTGACAAATTGTGCTTCCAATGTGCAGCGAAGACGGCCTGATGTGAGCCTCGGCCTGCAGCTGTGGGACTCAGAGTAGTGTTTTGTCCTGTCAAGTCATTGCTTTCATGAAAGTTTGGCTTTCACTAATATCGAGAACATTAAATCCTACACCATGATAAGCCAGTATGATGTAAAAGGTCAGCCCAATGTATTGTGTCAAAACACTCATCAAGGACTTGCTTTCAATTTTGTGCTTGTGACTTTTGTTTCTGTAATTAAAGTTTGTGGCAGCCTAGTCAGCTTGAAATAATTTGTTCTACTAATTTATTAATTTCTGCATGTAATGTAATTAAGAATGAGGAGAAAGTGCTGTTCTTGCCATGCTAGCGGCAATCTACCGCAGCATCCCAATTGTCTCAGCCCAAATTGCTTGCGTTGCTCAGAGGTAACTGATATTTTCAAGGAAATGTAGAGTCTTTTGAAATTCATGAGTTCTGAATATGGAATCATTTGCAGAAGTTAGATTTAGCTGTACTCAGTCCATCACTGTACAATGTAACTTGTACTTAATGAATTACTTCAGTTTGTTTTGTGTTGTGATATTTTGCATATTCTGATTACAAGTACATCAATACTACAATTTGGCCATCCTTTATCCAACTATTGTGTTCCTAATCTGGAAGCTTGACTTCTGCAATTGTCATTTTTGGTACTGATTGAATCATCCGTCCTGTGCCAAATTTTGATTTCCCCCACCTAATATTTAGTTGCTAATGTTTTCTAGATTTCAGTCAGGAAATTTTCTTATCCAAAATTTCATCATGATGAACAATGAAGCAAGTTACAGCCAGTTTTTGACAGTAATTTAAATGTTTGCTCCTTGAGGCCTTTCAATATTTTCAGTCTAGCAAAAGGTTTATTAGTAAGTCTTGTTAGAATTTTAAAAGGAAACTTTTATATTAGATTAATAAATAACTGTCTAGTTCAGTAATTGGTATTATTCTAGGAAGTTAATAAATAAATAATTACATGAGTGTATGCACAGTGCTAAAACATAAAGGCATTATTAGTCATTTCATAGTCATACACCTTGAAGTAGTTTTAAGAAGTACACAATAAAAGAAGTACATACTTTCAAATATTTGTATTAAGTTTTCTAAGTCCTTTTCTTTTTAACAGTTGACATAGTAATGGACTAACCCTCTTTACTTTCAGCTCTTACACCTGATCATTACAATCAACTTTAAATCTTGCTTGTATTTTTCAGTCTAACCGGACTTGCCCTATCTGCCGAGGAGATGCCAGCGAATTTCTTAAAGAAGCGGCCAATTCTGAGTGAAGCCGGTTGAAATATTGCAAGAAGAGTGCATAGTGCATGCAACAGGATGTCATGTCATGTGCTGAGAATAAGCAGGGTCGGTGAATCTCAGGCCAATGGTGTGGTTATTCCAGAGAGCCTCCCGGGCCACCTCTAACATGGGAGTCATGGTCTCTCAGGTTAGCGACCAAGAATGATAGGATTACTCTCTGATAAAGTTAATGAACCTGATGATCAGGTATTGCGATCAAAAATCTATTTCATTGCATGGAAATGTTCTTTAGGTGTCCTGCAGCAGTATGATGGGCCTTGAGGATTGCTCAACTTGGGCCACAGAGAGTTCTTTGTGTACTATCTTGTATGTGATGCTCTCACAGCTCACTATGGAAGATTTGAGTTCATTAAGTGTGTGAGGAAGCTGAGTACTGCTTTTAGTAACGAGCATTAAATCCCAACATTAAATTTTATGCCAATCATAATGAGTTACCTTCCTAAAGCCAACTGTACATAATTATGTGCAGTGTGCATATCTGATTGTTCAAGGACAGTGGTTAACCTTCCCTTGTTGTTCTGTCCAAGGCTTTCTTTGTCTAGGACTCCACAGGAGTTTATGTTTTAGCTGTCCATTTTCTGTGTTTGCCTTCATGTGATGAGGCTGTGTCTGCAACATTAGTCCTTTTACCTATGGTGTCTTAGATATTGCCAGGGAGTTTTCTTCTTTGTGTTGTGCATGAGGACATAATGGATAATGTTTACTTCAAAAAGACCCAAATTGTTGTGCTATGCAGTATGTAATAATTCCTCTTATTAAGGCTTATTTCTTAATGGGGAAGTGAGAAATGTGTGAATTAGTTGTTAAATGCTTATATAGATGCAAGAAAAAGCCAAAAAATGAAATTAAAATGTTATTATCCAGCTCAGCATGTGTGGAACCACCAAATTCAGCTGCATGTTTATCTGGCATTAGGTCTTCAGTATTGGTGTTTATAGCTTGAAATCCAAAAGTTTTGCACATCAAATGTCATTAATGTGTCGTCAAATTAATGGTTTCTTGGATAATGTAGGACTTTGCTGAATATTATAATGATTATTTGATTATCCAGTGTTATCACCAGTACGTCCAGTAGCATAGTAAGAATAGTAACACTTTCTGCTGATTACAGCCACACTCGAGATGCTTACTTCTTTGATTGGCTGACTGTTCATTGGTTGTTTTTAGTGATCTGTTCAAAGCTAGGGCAACATCCCTCAAAATTATGTGTAAAGGAATATTTGGCAAGTGTATTTTGATTTTGATTATGCATATGGTGTGAACAGCCACCTTCCATATCTAACTTGTAATTGTAAAGCAAGCAAGACCTGAGTAGAAGCTCTTGAGTGTGGCTGCAGTGTGACAGAATATGTCCAGAGCAAGTTAGTACTTCCCTAAGCATGCTATAATTGTTCCAGGTAGGAAAAAAGTTGTGATTACATGCTTGCAGCCAAGAGAATATCTTTGAAACACAAACATCAAATACTATTTTTCTTCATGTAGTGGAATTGGATTTCACAAGAAGCTCTTCTGTTTTAGTTAATATTGGTATATACCAGGAAATCATTTCAGAAAAAGAAAAGCTACAACTCATTGGTATGAAACTTTCATTATTCATATTTCCTGCATGCTAGGGACTGAACTATAGGCTATAACCTTTGAACATTAGATGAAAGTGGATGTGTTATGCTAATGGAGGCTCATTTTACAAAGACAAAAATATTTACACTTTTATTTTGCTTACTAGAGTATTAGAGGTGTACCAAAACTTTCTCTAAATCATTTAAATATCTAGAAACCTTTATTATTCAAACCATTTCCATGTATTGTGTGAAATTTCAGCATTTCCGTATAATATTCTCCTCGCCTCTTTGGTGTTTATCCCTCATTAGCAAAACAACAAAAGATGCCCAATCTCACAGCCTCAGTACTTGAAATACTGAAATTCTTACCTTGGTTCACAGTCTCTAGATTGGGAAGGTTATGTAATTACATATCTAAAGTATTACACGTTTGAAAAATATCAATGTTTTTATATGGAGATAAAATATTAAGGCAGTCATAGTTGTGATAATCCTTGTTTAAGCATACATTTTCTATAATGATTCCACACTCCGTTTCCACGTTCCACTGCCTTCCTCGTATTCACCACAAATGCTTCCACCTCACACAGTGAACTGTGCTGCCAAGATGGCTTTCTAGCATCTCACATTGAAGAACGGCGTTTTTCATCTTTTTTGACGTAACATAAATGAGATCATCACCAAGTAAAAAAGCATGAATATCTTTTATAAGTACAGTTTATTAAGTCTTGAAAAATTGCATTGAGGTGTGAAGTGTTGAGATTGCCATCTTCAGCATGTATATTGGTTCACTTAGTGTGTTTTGTACAACCATGTGCCTCATTATTTAGTGTAACTAGCAGCATCTCTCACATGTCTGAATTTGAATGGTGCTTACCATCACTTCCTGCTTCAGGAAAGGAGTAGATGGCATTTTCCAGCAGTTTTTGAAAAGTCAATAAATTTTTAAATCATCGAATATTTTGTGTGATAATGGCTGCAGGTCAGTGTGAGATTTTTGCCAATCATGAGTTTTATGTAGTGTGTGTGTATTTAATATTAATCCAACCATAACATGTCTTTCACTAGAGGGACAAAACCAATCCAGTATACCTGCATAAGTTTCTTTCATGTGAGAGGATGCTGCAGCTCTCAGTGTTGGTGCCCCTCCTCGCCGTGTGTAGAGTCAGCCATACTTGGGTCCGGTGTAGAGCTTGCTTCCTACTGCATGATATTCCCTCAATTCATGGAAGTGTTGGGGTTCAAACTAATAATGATTCCAATGCAAGTTACATATTTGTAATAATGCCATGAAAGTGTGGTGTATTGTCTCTCATTATGATAGAGAATTTTGGCAATGTGTAAAATTTGTAAATTTGTCTAAGTGGCACATAATAGCTAACTTCTTTTTTAAAAGGTTTTGTAATTCTTGCATTAAAACTTATTGCCATGTAAAGGATTTCCAAGTAATATATATATATATATATATATATATATATATATATATATATATATATATATATATATATATATATATATATATATATATGACTTGTAGGAAGAGGACTGGATGATTAGAAGCTAAAATATAAAAGTGCATATGGATGTAATGTGTGTGTGTGTGTGTGTGTGTGTGTGTGTGTGTGTGTGTGTGTGTGTGTGTGTGTGTGTGTGTGTGTGTGTGTGGATGCCTTGCTTGGCTGCACCACCTTGACAAGGATATTGGTCTGATTTATAACATGACATAGTTTTAAACTTCTAAAAGATCATTTTAACATGTAGTGGTTTAAATTTTCAGTTCCACAGATCAAATTTTAAAAATATTCTGCTGAATTTGCTTTTCTGTTCATGTCATTTGCAGTTCCTTGTGTTTCCATCAGGCCCTCAAAAAATGTGGAGTCTTACCATAAAGGAATTTTCCAAATCTTCCTTTACTTGGCAAGAAGATTTAGTACAGAGTTATGAAATGCATAGAAAAAAATTGTGGTTGTGCTGTGATTATTTAATTACCCACTACTTAGATAAATGGAGTATTGCATAGCTGGAATGGCATTTGCACTGTGTTGGAAGGGCTCCATGCGTGGGAGAGTCAGCTTCAGTGTGAACCTGACGAGATAAACTTGACATGTCCTTCATATTGTATGTGTATTGGCTTCAAGTGTAGATGCCTTGAGCTGTTCATGTGTAGTTCTCCCCTTTTACTGTCAAGCTGGCCTTTTATATATATTTCATAGGCACTGTACTCAATGGCTCATTTATCTTGTTAATATACATTTGTAGTTAACAACAGTTTCCTTTCTCTGTATGGTAACCCTATCTTTCTAAATACTTCCACATTTCCCTCTCCATCTTTCAAAAGTGAGAGAAAGCAATACATTTCTAGTTTTTAGCCTGATGCTGTAGTTTTTTTTTTTTTTTTTCCCCACTGCTGGAGGGTTTCTAGATTTTTACTTTTAACTGTCTTGTATGGTATTCCCTACACCACTCAACAGGTGAAAATGTTCTTGCCCATCTCTTAATGTTAAACCCCCTATTTTAAGAGATATAGAACATAAGAATTGGAGATAAGGTGCATGAAAAGTATGCATGTCACTTAATATTGATGTATCACCATTGCATCATTTTTTTTACATGTGTACCTTGTCAATGCTATGATGAAAATTTGTTTCCCCCCTGTTGAGCATAACTGGGATTGCCAGAGTGTGTATAAAGTATTATGGCTTGATGTTCAAAGCTCACGGTATTCTACTATATATACTACCTCAGCCTTAAACATGCTAAGCACAATATTCATAAGTTGGACATAGCTCTAAATAGTTTCAGAACTAATGACCAAATTGAAAGTTTTCAAGTTTAGTAATCCCATGCAATTTATGGATGCTTATCCATAATACATTGGTATAGTGAAAGGAGGTATTGTTTGGCACTGCTGCTGCTGTAGTTCACACTGAGACTCCACTACATGTTATGGAAAACTCATCTTGTGTAACTTGTTTTCTGTCAGCAGCCTTCTGCAGCAGTCAATGTTATGCTCTGACTGCTACTGTCACTGTTTGAAGAGTCAGTGCTTAATGAGACATGAATCTGGTCCACTACCGTAGAGGATTTTGTGCTACTGGATATAAAGATCATTGCTGCTAATTAAGGTGTGGGAGGTGGGGCCACAAGTGAAATTACAGGAAGACTGCAGTGACATAATGAAAAGCATATAATTTTTATCCATATCTATATTTTGATTACCAGTGGGCCAAATGTCAAGATGTAGCTATGTATAAACATTGTGAGATGTGGTACACTGACTTTATCTGTCATGCACTGTACCTGTAGTGGTTTCTTTGTGACCCCAATTCTGCTTGTGTGCTGTCTTTGGGTCACCTCCTCAAGTTGTGGTGGGGTCCGTGTGTTGTGGCGGCTGCTGCTGCCTCGGTGCAGCTCATCCCTATTGTGTCAATGTGGATAACCCTTACAGGTTAACAAATTAGATGCTCAAATAAGTAAAAAGTATTATTTAGCTAAAAACTACTGTAATAATATACCATGTTGTCAGGCAACACCAGTGACCAAACAGAATTAATTTCCAAATCTTAACAAATTTTTGAGGTAGAAATTATCCTTAAAAATTTTATAATTTAGAAAACTTTTTGTAATTCCCAGACATCATGTAGTAAAATTGCAATAATCTCCTGAGAAACACTATTATGTCACATACTCTTGAAACTGGAAATAATAAAGGCTAGAATGATTATAGCTATGGATATTTACATTTTCAGTATAGAACTGTGCCCTGTCATTACCGTTGAATATCATTTTAATGAGTAGTTCAACCACATCATTCTGGAGTGAGTTGTCTGTACAGTATTTTGTGTCACATGTGCCGCCACTTACACACGACCGAGGGCCCTGTGTGTTACCTACCTTCAGACCATTGCAAAGTTCAGACAGAATTCTTTTGGCACCTCCAACAGTATTTAGAAATAGATTTATGATACAGAATTTCTTGTTTCTGTTAATCAATCACCGGTTGCCAAAGAATTATCTTGTATTCATGCCTTCATTGTGGTGGCAAAGAATTCTGATCCGCATTAATTGTATGATTACAATACATGCATCATGCTTCAAAGTATATTTTTTTCTAAATATATATAATTTTCATAGTTCTTCTCAGGAAATGTCAACACAGACTTCCCATTGACTTGTGTAGATGACTTCCCATTATAGTCAACACTTTACAATATACATTAGGTATGGTGACATACGGGCCCCGTCCGCACTAACCTGCCTTGTAGTACAAATGTGCATTTTGTATTTCACCTAAATTCACTTAATTTCCATGAATATGCATATTATATAAATATACATATATATACATATATATATATGAACACATAATTATGAGCAAATAATGGAATGGGGGTATTGTAGCTTTCTCCTCCACCTACTAGGATGATCATTGTTCTGAAGACCCAAGGCCTTTGTCCTTTTCAAACTGGAGCATGCAGGGAAAAGTGTTGCAGACCTGTTACTATTATGAATACTATATCTAACCATTCTTTTTACCAGTTACTTCATTACACAACAATCTACATTTCAATTGCATACAATAATTATAGATATCTGTATTCTTTTATAGCATTTAGAGTGTTTGTTATATTTTTGTATTTGCACTTTGTTAAAGGAGTTTTGCATTTATCAACCCTGTGTGCTCCCCTGTTCAATATGCTTAGTTTAGTTCACACTACAAACACTAGTGAGACATATGCAGCAAATAATAACTAAATTTTTTATTCTTCTCTTGTTTTAGATTGACCAATGTTCTCAAAGCTGTGAAAGTGCAGAAAAAAAATAGTCTCAGAGATTCCCTGCATAGTGTGTTGCAGCACTTACGCTTAAAATTGGTTGTAGTTTTCCGTAATGTCTGCCAGGCCAATAATCCAGTTTGGTCAGACTTCAAGAATTGTGCTTGCTCTTAATTTACCTGTTAGTTTGTGATATATATATTTTTTTCAGCAATTTCTACTGTGATGTGATGAGTGACTTTTGCAATTATATTGTAATGTGGGCAAATTTGGCCATCCCCATCTATTGCTTCAAATATTCAGTGGCTTTTAAACTAAGCACTTTTCTCCCATCTGATGCATTACAAATATCTCCATCTGTCCAGACTCCTGTAAATACCTTATCCTTTGCTTCCTGCTAGTTGACTCACCAATCACGTGTGTCTTGTAACTTTACTAATGATCTCGTAGTGACCCATTCCCTGGTAGGCAGTAGACATTCCAAGGCATTCCAGGCTTTACTTACATGGCATTCCAAGCTTATAACTCAACTTCCTTGGCTCAGACTTAGATGATAGAATGACTCTTGTAGAACCATGACCAAATGGATTTACTGAACTGAAACCTTTCTTTCTCCCCACCTCTCTCTCTCTCTCTCTCTCTCTCTCTCTCTCTCTCTCTCTCTCTCTCTCTCTCTCTCTCTCTCTCTCTCTCTCTCTCTCTCTCTCTCTCTCTCTCTCTCTCTCTCTCTCTCTCTCTCTCTCTCTCTCTCTCTCTCTCTCTCTCTCTCTCATTTCCATCTATAGGATTGTTTTATTTTTTATGTTATGTACATACATCCTTCATCAGGGTGTAGACCACTTCCGGTTTCCCTTAGCAGGCACACACACACACACACACACACACACACACACACACACACACACACACACACACACACACACACACACACACACACACACACACACACACACACACACACACACACACTATGAACACTATGAAAGAAACACTGAAAACATGAAATGATAATGAAGAGGGAACAAAGTTCAAGGAAATGACCAACTGATAAAATTGAGGTTAAAGTTGCAAGCAAGCCACAACTTGGGACATATTTGCTCGAACACTTATAATAAGGACAATTGAACAAATGGATTAGTAAAGGAATTAAAAACTGAGGATAGCAAGGATCGTGGAAAAATAGATGATAAGATATCAACGGATCATCCTCTTTATTTAATTTAGTGTCTTTATTTTCCCTTACGGAGTTGGATAATTTTGTTTGTTCACATCAAAAGATTTCCTCCCACAGATACCATTCTCTGACAGGGAGTAGGTTTGATTTCTCAGAGAACTTTCCCTAGAGGGGCTGGCTCCCTAGTCTGTCTAGGTCTCTCTCTCTCTGGGGCTGACATTGGGATGGGGTTCCCTGCTTGAGTGCATTTCGTGGCAGACCCTACGCTAAAATAAAAGGACAAGGGATCATGAATACAGATTAAAAAGACTAAATACTTAGTGCAAAGAAATAAAGTTTCCTAAGTAGAAAAATTGAAAAACTTTCACACACGCGCGCACACACGCGCGCACACACACACACACACACACACACACACACACACACACACACACACACACACACACAGGAGCAGGTTTCTTAGCTTTTTGTTACTGCAGGACATCACACACACACATACAGGAAGACCAAAGGAAAAAAACACACTTTCTTGCTCACACACATGCACAGACACATTTTTCCTATATGGCCATTTTTGCTCACATGATTTTATGCTTCTGGTATGTAGACTTGTGTATTCTTGAGCTTGTAAGTGTAATTGCTTTATTAATCACACTTCAGGTATCCCTGATTATATTTCCTCACTCTGCCATTTTGAGGGTTTGGTAAATGTACGTTCCTATAGCATTACTCTTTATAATTTTTCTCTTACCCTTTAGAGACCAAAGACATGAATAGTTAATGGACATTTTCTTGTCATGTAATTTGTCACCTATAAACTTTTACCTGCTGCTATTTCCTGCTATTAGGTATTCCCTCTCCATTTTATCATCGTGATCAGGTATCAAATGTATCAGTACAGTGTTGGTAAGATGATAGTTTGATGCTAGTACCAATAAAAATAAACACTAATGCCTCATGTCTGTGAAAAAGTTGTGCAGTTGTGAATGTCTACCAATGTGGTTTTTATCTTATGGCTAATAAAGGCAAAAAAATCCTGTGTGTTGAATGCTTATCCTGGATCACACAGGAGACAGGAGATGGTTGTGACACAGGAGTCTCTATTCATCCCTGTCATTGCATTCTCTTCTCACATTCACTAATCCTCTTCCCTCACCCATTTATCCTACAAACTTCAGTATTTTGCTTTCCCATTTCACTGGAGATCATCCATTATATTCAGACTCTTTTATCTCACTTTCTGTCAAATCAGCTTACAGTGAAATGCTTGGTCTCTTCAGCCTCTCCACATTGAATTTCTTCACCAAGATTTACATTACCAAAGTTATCAAACCTGCTGCACATACTTCTGCTGTTTTCACTCAATTTTTCACTCAAAAGCATTTCCCAAGTAACTCATTTCAGCTACTACTTAGATATTGGACCAATGTCTTTTACATATTCCACAGCCAGGCTTTACTTTCATAAGTACACTCTCTGGGTATTAGGTCTGCCCACATTGTTGCTGTGTGGAAACATAAAATCCTAAAAACTGCTGACTTAGGTATCCAAAAGTCAGATCCTCTCAATTTTTTTCATACAATTATTTATTTGATGGATCATGATGTGTTTTAAATTAATGTGGCCTTTGGTTTTCATGGAAATCACTAGCATCTTTTGGTTCCCCTCTTCTAAACCATGAAAGGGGAAATTCCCAGAAAAAAATACATTTAGACCTGTTATTGTAATTACGCTTGGCCCCTTCTGGACATCTCTAGTCATGCTTGGGTGAGTGACTGGAAGTACAAAGGCCTTAAAATGATCTCAGGACCTGATAATCATTATGGTCCAAATATCTAAGCGCTGTCCTGATCAGGAGTGCTATCCCTAGGAAAAACCTGTTCCAACAAAAAAATTGAAAAAAAAAGTCCACTTAATGCCAGTACCCATAGATGTCAGATAGAATGATTAAAAAAATAAATAAATGAAGCTCTTGAAAGAGTTGAAGTCATAGGAAAGAGGAAATACAGAAGCAGGCAGGGAGTTCCAGAGTTTATCAGAGAGAGGACTAGATGATTGAGGATACCGGTTAACTCTTGTATTAAAGAAGTGGACATAATAGGAGTGGGAGAAAGAATCAGAGAGGCCTCAGGAGGAGGGGAGGCATGCAATTAGCAAGATCAGAGAGAGAGAGAGAGAGAGAGAGCTAGGACTTGACCGAGCATAATCTTGGTCTTGGAGTACAACTCCCTCCTCCCGTTAAGAATTAGTAGGATCATGGTCGGTGCGCGCTTGAGTCGCAAGACAGCCTGCCGCTGTCTGTCTGCCTGACAAATTAACCGGTGTGTCGCGTCTATGGGTGGTGTTAGTACGCGTGTTTCAACTCCCAGCCTGACAGAATTTGTGTTTTTTTTTTTGTGTGTGTGTGTGTATGTAACCACGCCTACACAGTAGGCGCCAAGGCTTACCCATGAGTTAAACCTTGTTTAGTTGGTAATGAGGAAGGCCTGGGCTCTAGCAGTGGACACCCGAAGGCAGCAGTGGGTGAAAACAAGCAAAATAAAGAAAAGTTTGGCTGTGAGAAGGTGCTAGACAGCCAGCCATAGTGACGAGGAGGCAGATCACCACCACAGGGAGGTGGTGATCTGCCTCCAGAGCGGAGGCAGGGAGAAGATCACCACCACAGGGAAGGTAAGGTCA